>NC_084613.1:88739076-88776576 GCF_033978795.1 Nerophis ophidion
CACTCAATAAACGTTTGGGAACTGAGGAAACTAATTGTTGAAGCTTTGAAAGTGGAATTCTTTCCCATTCTTGTTTTATGTAGAGCTTCAGTCCTTCAACAGTCCGGGGTCTCCGCTGTCCTATTTTACGCTTCATAATGTGCCACACATTTTCCATGGGAGACAGGTCTGGACTGCAGGCGGGCCAGGAAAGTACCCGCACTCTTTTACTACGAGGCCACGCTGTTGTAACACGTGGCTTGGCATTGTCTTGCTGAAATAAGCAGGGGCGTCCATGATAACGTTGCTTGGATGACAACATATGTTGCTCCAAAACCTGTATGTACCTTTCAGCATTAATGGTGCCTTCACAGATGTGTAAGTTACCCATGCCTTGGGCACTAATACACCCCCATACCATCACACATGCTGGCTTTTACACTTTGCGTCGATAACAGTCTGGATGGTTCGCTTCCCCTTTGGTCCAGATGACACAATGTCGAATATTTCCAAAAACAATTTGAAATGTGGACTCGTCAAACCACAGAACACTTTTCCACTTTGCATCAGTCCATCTTAGATGATCTCGGGCCCAGAGAAGCCGGCTCCGTTTCTGGATGTTGTTGATAAATGGCTTTCACTCTGCATAGTAGAGCTTTAACTTGCACTTACAGATGTAGCGACCAACTGTATTTAGTGACAGTGGTTTTATGAAGTGTTCCTGAGCCCATGTGGTGATATCTTTTAGAGATTGATGTCAGTTATTGATACATTGCCGTGTGAGGGATCGAAGGTCAAATTCTTAAGTTAATGATTATTTGCAAAAAAAAATGAAAAAAGTTTATGAGTTTGAACATGAAATATGTTGTCTTTGTAGCATATTCAACTGAATATGGGTTGAAAATGATTTGCAAATCATTGTATTCTGTTTATATTTACATCTAACACCATTTCCCAACTCATATGGAAACAGGGTTTGTTCTTCTAGCTTTTCCTGAGACCCTGAAGTCCCTAAATGGTCCCTGGGAAGTGTATCAAGATGTCCACCAGTCCCGCCCTCTTCCTCCTTGTCGTACTTTGCAGCAGGTTGTTAAATAAGAGTTACTTAAAAAAAATGTATTCATTTTTTTTTTAAACAGGCTTTGCTACACATCTTAAAATAAAGCTCTGTCAAACATCCGTCAGTCAGTTGCAGACGTGGCAGCTCAAAGTTTGATCTTTTTTTTTTTTTTTACGTGTTAGCATATGTTAGCATGATAGTAAAGCATAATGTTAGCATGTAGCTAACATAGCTACGCTAATGTTGCTAACGTTTGTAATGCTACATGGGAAAGGGGTCCAAATTCCGTACTTTCACAGGCACCGGTGGAATCCTGCCCCCGCTACCAGGTGTCGATTCAAACCGCTGCAATATTTTGACACCTTTGTTGCCCGGCCGCAAACACTTGGCAGGGAAACAAGCACTCAGGCGGCGCTCAGAAAAGACTCGACCGTGCTTACTTCGAGGTAATGTTTACATTGTCCAAGGCAACAAAGCAAGTATGCATGATTGAACGTAAAGTTAAGATCCGCTTTTTAAAAATGCGTTAGCTCGACGCTAATTTGCATGATACTGATTAGCATTCTCGATTTTACATGATTTCAGCACCTCCAAATTTGTTGATGAATACTAAAACCAAGATGCGCGTTACAATCGAACAGATGGTGTGTTAGGAGTACAATACTTACAATATAAACACTTTGTAGGACTCAACAAAAGGCGAGACTGGCACATTCAACTTTACAGCAAAGACTATTTCTGCGTCAAGTACCAAAAATATGACTCTTGAGATGTATACGTTCGATAAAAGCTAGCATGCATGCTAACATCCAGCATGCGTCAAGTACCAAAATATATGACTCTGAGGTGTTTACTCTGGAGGAGGGGGGGGGGGGGGGGGGGGTGCTAAAAACCTGGCATGCATGCTTACATGCTAACATTGGTATGCTAACAGCTAGCTTGCGTCAAGTACTAAAACATATGACTCTGAGGTGTTCACCTGGGAAAAAAATGCATGCTTACATGCTAACATCAGCATGCTAATAGTTAGTTTTGTCAAGTACAAAAATATATGACCCTGAGGTGTTTAACTGGGGGGGGGGTGCTGAAAAAGCTAGCTCACATGCTAACATTGGCATGCTAACAGTTAGCTTGTGTCAAGTACCAAAATATATGACTCTGAGGTGTTTACTTGGGGGTAAAAAAAATGCTAAAAAGCTAGCTTGCATGATAACATTGGCATGCTAACAGTTAGCTTGTGTCAAGTACCAAAATATATGACTCTGAGGTGTTTACTTGGGGGTAAAAAAATGCTAAAAAGCAAGCTTACATGCTAACATTAGCATGCTAAAAGTTAACTTGCGTCAAGTACCAAAATATATGACTCTGAAGTCTTTACCTGGAAAAAAAATGCTAACAGGCTAGCATGCACCTGCTAACATATTAACATTAGCACAAGTGAAAGGGTGAGTGTGTTGTGTGTGTTGTGTGTTTCCTCAGAGCTCGGACGACACACACATGATGTTCATCAACACAATCCACAACAACCAGACGGAGATGATCACCAGGAACTACATCAACATCACCTTTGTGTGCCGCTACCCCGTCCACTACATGGTCCAGCAGCCCAACATGATCCAGGTGGACGTGCGGTGAGCGGGCGGGCGACACGGGTGTTGTTGACTTTTCTGTGTTTTTGTTGACCGCCTTGTGGCCACAGGACCATCACTCTCAACACGGAGGACGGCAACTTCTCCGTGTCCATGCTGCTGTTCAAAGACGAGGCCTTCCAGGACCAATGGATCACGGTGCCCTGGCTTACCCTCCACGACGACATCTTTGTCAAAGTGTTCATGGTGAAGACACACAATTTGGCTTCGGGCGTGTTCGCAGACAATTTTACTGGCCTGATAGAAAGAATTGACGCTAACTTACATTGGATACGCCATTGACATGCTACTGGTTAGCATTAGCAATTTTACATGGCGCTTCCAAATTTGCAAATGAAAGCAGCAGGTGTGCGATAGGTGCAATACTTACAGTATTATGACTTTTTAGGACTTGACAAAGGAAAGACTTAAGGGCAACACGCCGTAGCACAGGGGTGGGGAAAACTTTTTGGCTCAGGGGGTTAGCATTAGCAATATTACATGGCGCTTCCAAATTTACAAATGAAAACAGTTGGTGTGGGATAGGTGCAATACTTACAGTATTAACACTTTTTAGGACTCAACAAAAAAAGAGACTTATCAGCATCATGTTAAAGATGTATTCAATGTAAGTTAGCATTACTTTTATGGGCTTTCTATTTCTATTTCTAAGGTCACCTGTAATGACAAAGTCTTCCCAAAGGTGGCGCCAAGTCCCAAACAATAACACACCTTCTCAGTGTCTGTGCTTGTGTTTCTTTAAAAAAAACTGGTATTATGTCCGCCAGCAAAGAAAAAATCCATAAATTAGCCACAGCATTTTACAAGTCGCTGAGTTCAAAGCGTAGGAAAAAAGGAGCGGCTTGTAGTCCGGAATTGATGGATGGATGTGGGGATGTGCCAACCATGCGCCCGGCGACTTTTATTCAAATGCAGGCGCTCATTTTTGCTGATTTCAACGTTTTTCTGCAAGCAAACATGAATTCTCTGGCAGGAGTTTGGAAGAGAAGTTTTACAAGCTGCTTCCACAAATTAGTCCACAAACGTATTTAAAGTCTAAGTTTCATTGCTGGAACAACATGTTTGGTGGACTTCATTTCCCATAATTCTTTCTGGGTGGAAGATGAACATGTTGAACACAAAGTTGTCAACTGGACTGAAGACACCTGCATCGTCTGTTTATCCAGGTCTTTATTTCACTCGGGACAACACAAACTGAAAAACGGGCGAAGTAAGGCCAGTTTTTTTATTGAGATTTATTTGTACAAAAGGACAATGAAAAGGATTTTTGGAGAAAATGACAATAAAGAAGAAATAAAAATAAGTTCATTAATTAAACAAAAAGTACAAATGAAAGTAAAAAAAATACATAATATAAACATTTTCACAATACAAAGAATAATACAATTGTCATTTGCTAAAAAAAACAATGAACAATAGTTTTATTAAAAGAAAGGTAAAATGAAACCTTTTGTGTCTGAAAAGAATGAAACAGGAAAAAAGCAAAAGCTGCTTCTTTTTTTTTAAGTAAAACTAAAATTGTTTATAAGAAATACACACAATATATATATATATATATACAGTATATATATATATATTATATATTATATATTATATATTGTTTAAGGTACTCAAAGCGCTTTGACACTACTTCCACATTCACACACACATTCACACACTGATGGAGGGAGCTGCCATGCAAGGCGCTAACCAGCACTAACCCATCAGGAGCAAGGGTGAAGTGTCTTGCTCAAGGACACGACGGCCGTGACTAGGATGGTAGAAGGTGGGGATTGAGCCAGGAACTCTCAGTTTGCTGGCACAGACACTCTCCCAACTTTGCCACGCTGATCCCCCCCCCCCCCCACACACACACACATATATATATATATATATATATATATATATATATATATATATATATATATATATATATATATATATATATATATATATATATATATATATATATATATATATATATATAGTTTTAAACAATTTTTGTTTTAGTTATAAAAAGAAGCAGCTTTGGCTTTTTTCCTGCTTTTTATATTTATATACATACATATATATATATATATATATATATATATATATATATATATATATATCATATATATATATATATATGATTGAGGGAACCCCTCATGAAACAGTTCTGTAGAGACGAAGTAGTCTTGTGATTTTTCCCTCACCTACATATATATATATATATATATATATATATATATATATATATATATATGAATTGAAGCAAAGCTTCTAATATTTGGGCAACTATACAAAACATAATCACTATTACGGTATAGCTCGGTTGGTAGAGTGGCCGTGCCAGCAACTTGAGGGTTCCAGGTTTGATCCCCGCTTCAGCCATCCTAGTCACAGCCGTTGTGTCCTTGGGCAAGACACTTTACCCACCTGCTCCCAGTGCCACCCACACTGCTTTAAATGGAACTTAGATATTGGCTTTCACTATGTAAAGCGCTTTGAGTCACTAGAGAAAAAGCGCTATATAAATATAATTCACTTCACTTCACACTATTTTGTCCTCACCCAAAGATTCCAGCTCACCTGACGCTGCGCATGGAGAGATGCTGGGCCACGCCCACCAGTGACCCCTACAGCAACATTCAGTACACCTTCATCAGAGACAGGTGTGTAACAGGAGAGTGAGGGCCCGACAAACAGTAACTCTCAGACCAGGTCAGGTGACCTGGTGGGAGTAATTCTCAGACCAGGTCACGTGACCTGGTGGGAGTAACTCTCAGACCAGGTCACATGACCTGGTGGGAGTAACTCTCAGACCAGGTCAGGTGACCTGGTGGGAGTAACTCTCAGACCAGGTCACGTGACCTGGTGGGAGTAACTCTCAGACCAGGTCACGTGACCTGGTGGGAGTAACTCTCAGACCAGGTCAGGTGACCTGGTGGGAGTAACTCTCAGACCAGGTCACATGACCTGGTGGGAGTAACTCTCAGACCAGGTCACATGACCTGGTCTGAGAGTTACTCTCAGACCAGGTCAGGTGACCTGGTGGGAGTAACTCTCAGACCAGGTCACATGACCAGCAGCTGCGCTCGTCCTTGACAAGAAGCAGCATTTGCGGCACGTACGGCAGGGAAAGGGAAACGTTTGATAAAAAGAATGTGTGAGTGTTGTGTGCCCCCCCCCCAGCTGCCCGCTGCTGACTGACCAGCAGACCCTGAGCGTGCTGAACAACGGCCAAGGTCCAGAGGCCACCTTCAGGATCCAAATGTTCAAGTTTGTGGGCAGCTCCTACACTGACGTCTTTCTGCACTGCAACGTCCAGATCTGCCACAACGGCGCCAGCCCCTGCCAACCTGTGAGTGCACCCCCCCCCCCCCCCCCCCACGTCCTTTTTTTAGACACCAGCCGACCTCAAGACACGCGAGCCGCCAGCTCCAAATAAAGCCTTCAACATGTTTCCTCCCCACATGTTGATTACATCTTGCAGAACTGCACAGCTGAAGATGTCTTCATGAGGACCAGGCGGGACATCCCTGTCTCTCACACCGTGTCTTACGGGCCAATCAGGCGGCACCCTGGACACACTGACACGCCCCTTTCAAGTTGGTCTTCTACTACATCTTTTGGGAAATATACTTATATATATATATATATATATATATATATATATATATATACACACACACATGTATATATCTTGATTGGATTATCCATAGAATAGTGCTCGATACCTTGGTAGATGAAGTAGTCTTGTGATTTTTCCCACACACACATACATATGTGTATATATATATATGTGTGTGTGTATATATATGTATGTATATGTGTGTGTGTGTGTGTGTGTATATATGTATGTATATTTGTGTGTGTGTATATATATACACACACACATATATATATCTTGATTGGATTATCCATAGAATAGTGCTCGATACCGTGGTAGATGAAGTAGTCTTGTGATTTTTCCCACACACACATACATATGTGTATATATATATGTATGTATATGTGTGTGTGTAGATATATGTATGTATATGTGTGTGTGTGTATATATGTATGTATATTTGTGTGTGTGTATATATATACACACACACAAATATACACATACAGTATATGTATACTAATTTATACTAATGAATACAATTTTTATGAATAAATACAGAGGAAATATATAAATTATAAAATCTGTAAAAAATACAAATATAAAATGAATGTAGAATTATACATACAAAATGAAAGTATGTTTTATAAAACAAATATATTTACATGTACAGTTTATATATATATATATATATATATATATATATATATATATATATATGCATGCATGTACACACGATTAAACAGCAGTTTATACTTGATATATGAATAAATGGATAAATAAATAAATGTTTATCAGTAGATATATGAAAAATATATAAATGATAAAAGCACAATTTATTTAAAAAACAAATAAAGGATACATAAATAAAATATACACTAAAAAAATGATATCAAAATAAATAAAAATTAAATACAGCAAAAAGCCTAATACAAGTTGGTCTTTTAAAGCAGTCATCTATAACTTTGGGGGGGAAACCCTCAATATATATTAATATATATATAATGTATATATATATTAATATTAAACGTGCAATTCATAATATTTAGAAATGAATAAAAACAATTAAAACAGCAATTTATATCTAAACAAATAGTGAAAAAAATTTAACTCAATTCAAGATATACTAAGAAATAAATATATTTTTTCTATGAAGAAATAAATGAAAAATATATATTACTATTAAAAATGCAATTTACAATAAATACAAATGAATGAATAAAATATTTACAAACTTTTTTTACAGCAATTTATGATTATATACATATATATATATATATATAAATATATATATATAAATATATATATATATATATATATATTGCAGCAATTTATGATTATATATATATATATATAATCATAAATTGCTGTAATATATATATATATATAATCATAAATTGCTGTAATATATATATATATATATATATATATATATATATATATATATATATATATATATATATATATATATATATATATATATATATATATATATATACATGGGCTTCACAATGGCAGAGGGGTTAGTGCGTCTGCCTCACAATACCAAGGTCCTGCAGTCTTGGGTTCAAATCCAGGCTCGGGATCTTTCTGTGTGGAGTTTGCATGTTCTCCCCGTGAATGCGTGGGTTCCCTCCGGGTACTCCAATAATGGTACCACCTACTTATTGTTCATTGTCTGAAATGGACTGTCTTTAGGTTGAAGTTTCTTGGGGTTTTTTTGAGCCACTTGGTGGTCAAATACTCATAAAAGTTCATGAGGTAGTGATGCGGACACGTATGTTACTGGATACTAGAATGATTTACATTGTTCAAAGATGTTTATATGTCCGGCCTGCGTGCTCAGCTGTGGTGTAGCTGCTTACACGCCGGTGACAGAGGTCATCATCTCTCACGGCACTTTTCTCCCTGGTGCAGACGCAGGCCGGGTCCCTGCGCTGGAGACTTTAGTCCTGGGGGGTCTGCTGGTGGTCCTGCTGGTGGTGACGGGGGTGCTCGGCAGGCTGTGGGTCCGCTCCAGAAGGTTCTACCCGGCCAGGGAGGCCCAGCTCACCTTGTCCAACATCCAGCACATCTCAGAGGTGGCCTCCTGAGACTCAGCCGGCAAAGACTTGTGACAATCTTGCCCTCCGAGAACTTTCTAGACAATTTCCAGAGCCCGATGAGATATTACAAGGGGGAGACGAAAAGAGCGATATAAAAGTTGGCTTTCTTTCTGCAGTGGAAGCTAAATATGATACAAACTTGGAGAGTTTTTGATGTTATAAATATGACTTTTATATCATACTTTCCAATCTTTATCCCAATGATATTTTAATCTCATAATTTGGATTTTTTTTTTAATAATTTTGTTTTTTTACCTCACAATGATGAATTTCTAACCCATTATTACGAGTAATTATCTCATAATTATAACTTTTTATCCCATAATTACAAATTTGAGATAAAAGATGATGATGGTGAGATTAAAAGACAAAAGTATGACACAGGAAGTCACAATTATGAGATCTTCTTATGTCATACTTTTGTCTTAATCTCATCATCATCTTTTTTTATCTCAAAATTGGGACATTATTACATAATTTCATCTTTTTATCTCACAATTATTACTTTTTTATCATATAACTTTGTCTTTCTATCTCACAATTATTACTTTTTTTATCATATAACTTTGTCTTTCTATCTCACAATTATGACTTTTTAATCCCATAATTACAACTTTTTATCTCATAATTATGACTTTGTATTTTTTACTTTTGTTTTTTAATCTCATAATGATTTTTTATCTCATAATTTGGATTTTATTTCATAATTTCGTCTCTTTATCTCTCAATGGTGACTTTTTATCTCAATCACGAGTTTTTGTGCCATAATTACAACTTTGTATCTCATAATTATGACTTTTTATCTCATACTTTCGACTTTTTATCCCAATGATATTTTAATGTCATAATTTGGATTCTTTTTCATAATTCCGTTTTTTTATCTAACATTGATGAATTTCTATCTCATAATTACGAGTTTTTATCCCATAATTTTGTCTTTTTATCTCACAATTATGACTTTTCATTACATAATTACAACTTTTTATCTCATAATTATGACTTTTTATACTTTCGACTTTTAATCTCATAATTTTTTTTTTATCTCATAATTTGGATTTTGTTTCTTAAATTCGTCTTTTTATTTCACAATTGACTTTTTATCCCATAATTACAACTTTTTATCCCATAATTACAACTTTTTATCCCATAATTACAACTTTTTATCTCATAATTATGACTTCCTATCTCACACTTTCGACTTTTGATCTCATAATGATTTTTTTTATCTCATAATTTGGACTTTATTTCCTAAATTCGTCTTTTTATCCCACAAATACAATTTTTAATCTCATAATTATGACTTCCTATTTTATAATTTCGATTTTTAATCTCATAATTATTTTTTTATCTCATATTTTTTTTATCTCATGAATTGGACTTTATTTCCTAACGTTGTCTTTTTATTTCACAAATATGACTTTTCATCTCATAATTATTTTTTTATCTCATAAATTGGACTTTATTTGCTAATTTCATTTTTTTATCCCAAAATTATGACTTCCTATCTCATACTTTAGACTTTTTATCCCATAATTACAAATTTGTACAAAATTGTACAATTTTTAATCTCATAATTATGACTTCCTATTTTATCATTTCAATTTTTAATCTCATTAGATTTTTTTATCTCATGAATTGGATTTTATTTCCTAATTTCGTTTTTTCATCTCACAATTATGACTTCCTATCTCATACTTTCGACTTTTAATCTCATAATTGTTTTTTTTTATCTCATAATTTGAACTTTATTTCCTGAATTCGTCTTTTTATCTCACACTTATGACGTTTTATCCCATAATTACAACTTTATATCTCACAATTATGACTTTTCAATCAATCAATCAATCAATACTTTCAACTTTTAATCTCATAATTATTTTTTTTTATCTCATTAATTGGACTTTATTTCCTAATTTCGTTTTTTTATCCCACAATTATGACTTCCTATCTCATACTTTCAACTTTTAATCTCATAATTATTTTCTATCTCATAAATTGGACTTTCTTTCCTAATTTTGTCTTTTTTATCTCACGAATTATTTCCCCAGCATATTTATAACTTTTTACCCTTCCAATTTTTTTCAGGGCTTCCGTAGACACACCTAACGATCACCAGGCATTTGAATAAAATATTAGTGTTATTTTTGTGGAGTTTGTTTAGTTTTGTTGTTTTTTGGCAGCTCGAAGGAGCAGGCGACAGCAAGAGCAGCCGAGCACTCTGATTGGTCTAGCCCAGACCACGTGAGCAGTTCCCTGCGTGATGACGTAATCGCGCAGCGCCCCAAAGCAGCTCCGTTGCAAAACTCTGCAAAAAAGCAGCGAGCCGAAGAGTGGGCGACATTTAAAGCAGCGGCCAAATATACTTTGTACACTTTGTACACTTCCTTCACTTCCTTCTGTCTACGGAGCTCATTTACTGAACAAGCGACAAACACACCAAGAGTCCCGCAACTCCGGGTAAGAAGCTAGCGGCTAACAATGTTAGCATGTTAGCATGTTGTTCTTTTGTTTGACAAACTTCTGTCATGTTGTTATTTTACCTCAACATCGCCGCACTAAACACTCCAACTGCTAATAACGAAGGTCATATTGATATCAGTGTGTGCGGTGTACAATACACACATTAGCTCACTTTTGCTACAAACATTGTTTCCATAGGAGTTGGGAAATGGTGTTAGATGTCAATATAAACAGAATACAATGATTTGCAAATAATTTTTAATCCATATTCAGTTGAATATGCTACAAAGACAACATATTTGATGTTCAAACTCATAAACTTATTTTTTTTTGTTGCAAATAATAATTAACTTAGAACACGTGCCAAAGTAGTTGGGAAAGGGCATGTTCACCACTGTGTGACATCACCTTTTCTTTTAACAACACTCAATAAACGTTTGGGAACTGAGGAAACTAATTGTTGAAGCTTTGAAAGTGGAATTCTTTACCATTCTTGTTTTATGTAGAGCTTCAGTCCTTCAACAGTCCGGGGTCTCCGCTGTCCTATTTTACGCTTCATAATGCGCCACACATTTTCCACGGGAGACAGGTCTGGACTGCAGGCGGGCCACGAAAATACCCGCACTGTTTTTTTACAAAGCCGCGCTGTTGTAACACTTGTCTTGCTGAAGAAATAAGCAGGGGCGTCCATGATAACGTTGCTTGGATGACAACATATGTTGTTCCAAAACCTGTATGTACCTTTCAGCATTAATGGTGCCTTCACAGATGTGTAAGTTACCCATGCCTTGGCCACTAATACACCCCCATACCATCACACATGCTGGCTTTTCAACTTTGCGCCTATAACAATCTGGATGGTTATTTTCCCTCTTGGTTCTGGAGGACACCACGTCCTCTGTTTTCAAATATGATTTGAAATGTGGACTTGTCAGACCACAGAACACCTTTTCCACTTTGCATCAGTCCATCTTAGATAAGCTCAGGCCCAGCGAAGCCGGCGGCATTTCGGGATATTGTTGATAAATGGGTTTTGCTTTGCATAGCAGAGCTTTAACTTGCACTTACAGATGTAGCGACCAACTGTAGTTACTGACTGGTTCTATGAAGTGCCCTAAGCCCATGTGGTGATATCCTTTACACACAGATGTCTGTTTTTGATGCGGTACCCCCTGAGGGATCAACGTTCCATAATATCATCGCTTACGTGCAGTGATTTCTCCAGATACTCTGAACTTTTTGATGATTTGACGGACCGTAGATGGTAAAATCCCTAAATTCCTTGCAATAGCTCGTTGAGAAATGTTGTTCTAAAACTGTTCCACAATTTGCTTACAAAGTGGTGACCCTCGCCCCATCCTTGTTTGTGAATTACTTAGCATTTTTTGGGAAGCTGCTTTTATAGCCAATCATGGCACCCACCTGTTCCCAATTAGCCTGCACACCTGTGGGATGTACCAAATAAGTGTTTGATGAGCATTCCTCAACTTTATCAGTATTTATAGCTACCTTTCCCAACTTCTTTGTCACGTGTTGCTGGCATCAAATTCTAAAGTTAATGATTATTTGCAAAAAAAAAATAAAGTTTATGAGTTTGAACATGAAATATGTTGTCTTTGTAGCATATTCAACTGAATATGGCTTGAAAAGGATTTGCAAATCATTGTATTCGGTTTATATTTACATCTAACACCATTTCCCTACTCATATGGAAACGGGGTTTGTAAAAAGCGCAAAGTAATGTGCAACATTTTTATCTCGCAATTATTACTTTTTTTTTTGACATACAAGCTTGTCTTGTCTCGTGTTGTGTTGTGTTGTGTTGTGTTGTGTTGTGTTGTGTTGTGTAATGACCCCGGTGTGTTTAAAAGGCTTCTTTCCACGCCGTCCAGAAGTACAGTCCTGGTCAAAAATGTACGTACACTTGTAAAGATAATACAGTCTATTATCCAGCATTTTTCACATGTGAATAATATAAATACAGTCTATTATACAGCATTATTCACATGCGAATAACATAAATACAGTCTATTATCCAGCATTTTTCACATGTAAATAATATAAATACAGTCTATTATACAGCATTATTCACATGTGAATAACATAAATACAGTCTATTATCCAGCATTTTTCACATGTAAATAACATAAATAGAGTCTATTATACAGCATTGTTTACATGTGAATAACATAAATACAGTCTATTATACAGCATTATTCACATGTGAATAACATAAATACAGTCTATTCTACAGCATTATTCACATGTGAATAACATAAATACAGTCTATTATACAGCATTATTCACATATGAATAGTATAAAAACATTATACATGTAAGTAGAGTCAGAAAGGAACATATGTGCTTCTGTACCGAGGTTATTATCATGAATATATGATGTCCAACAACAAGCCTTACAATGTTTGAGTAAATAGATATGATCAAAATACCCTAGTAGACCCATACATTTATTAAAGAAGCAAACTTCATGAATGTTTTTTTTGTGAGCAACAAGTTTGTGCTCCAATCACTCTATCACAAAAAAATAATAGTTGTAGAAATGGCTGTAAACAGAAGACATGATGTTCTTTCCAAGTGTATGTAGACTTTTGACCAGGACTGTACATGCAAGAAGTGATGCTTCCATGAAACCGAAGAGCGCGATTGTGAAATGTTACAAGACTCTCAGTGTTTCTGGAACACACCAGCAATAATATGTTGACACTGGGATGTATTAATGACATCATGTGATGCACAAAAACATACTTCAGTATGCAGTGGAACTCTATTTTCATCCTGGACGCTTAAAATGTCTGGGACAAAGCGACATTACACCCGTCACTCATTTTGCCCTCAGTCTCCTTGTTGGACAGGGGAAGGTTGTGCACATTTCAGGAAAAATGGCTCTGTTAAACTAAACACAAATGGCCTTTAGGACTTTAAAGTACCAGTATCAAGGAAAAACAAGATTCTTCTGTTTGGAGGTTGTTATCATAACAACAGGCCTTAAAATGTTTGAATAAATAGATATGATCAAAATACTGTATTTTCCCGACTATAAGGCGCACTTACAGTATAACCTGGTGCGCCTAATATACGGAATCATTTCAGTTGTGTTTACCGACCTCGAAGCTATTTTATTTGGTACATGGTGTAATAAGAAAAACAAGATGCTTCTGTATCAAGGTTATTATCATGAATATGTCTCACAGTGTTTGAGTAAATGGATAGGATCAGAATATCGTATTTTTCAGACCATAAGGTGCACTTACAATCATTTCATTTTCTCAAAACTCGACAGTGCGCTTTATAAGCCGGTGTGCCTAACGTACGGAATAATTTTGGTTGTGCTTACCGACCTCGAAGCTATTTTATTTGTTACATGGTGTAATGATAAGTGTGACCAGTAGGTGGTGGTCACCCATAAAAGATATGTGTAGACTGCAGTATAACTCAAAACAGTGCAATACATTTTAAAGGTGCAATATACACATCACATATACTTTTCATATGCAGTAATGGACAGTATTACCCATTTTCATTTTTTTATTTTCATAACATGGTCACTACTGCCTTGTTTTGTCTTGTTATATTTTTATTTTTACTGTTATATTTTCTATTTTATTTCCATTTATACCTCCATTATTTACTTTTTAAAATATATTTAAACACTGTACAGTGTTGCTGGAATTTAAATTTTCCTGAAGAAACTCTCCTTAAGGTTATCCATCTATCTATCTATCTATCTATCTATCTATCTATCTATCTATCTATCTATCTATCTATCTATCTATCTATCTATCTATCTATCTATCTATCTATCTATCTATCTATCTATCTATCTATCTATCTATCTATCTATCTATCTATCTATCTATCTATCTATCTATCTATCTATCTATCTATCTATCCATCTATCCATCATCACCAAAATGTTATATGTTCCATTGAAAATATAGAACATTACACGGCACTCACAAATCTATCAAAATGTCTTAGTAAGACTTTGGTAAGCTATGAAGCCACCGCTTGATGGATTGTACTGTGCTTCAACATGGAAGTATTAATATGCTGTGTGTATAAGGTAATACATATTATCTGGCCTTATGTTTCACAACATTGTGCAAAAGCAACGTTTCTTACCTTCTGGTACCTGCTGATCTTAATTTGGGATCTGTATAAGTCCTGAAAAATTGCACGCTTCCGCCATTGTAGTCCATAGTCGATAAGCTTCTTCTTTTTCTCTATCTTCTTGTCATGGGACATTCATCCTCCGTTGTTGCCATTTGTAATATAAATTATTGTAAAGTTCTTACTTATATCTGTCAGTAAACTCGCCATGAAAGCGCTAAAACATACCGGTGTAGTGAGTTGACATTATTCACCCAAGGAACTTTAGTTATTGGAGAGTTACGGTCGGACGGTTTTTCACGGGACACATTTCCGGCCTTGTTGTTGTTGTTGTTGTTGTTGTTGCACTAGTGAGCCACGGATGAGGAGATGCTGCTCCGTTATTGATTGAAGTAAAGTCTGAATGCCATTAAAACAGCTATTGCCGTCTTTTGACACTTCTTCCACTCCCGTCCTTGCACGCTACACCGCTACAACAAAGATGACGGGGAGAAGACGCTGTCCAAGGTGAGCCACGTAAATAGGACCCGCCCACAAAAACGGCGCATCCTGAAGCGACTGTCAGAAATCTACTTGAAGATGATCTGTAAAACATCATCTATGCAACATTTTGACCAAAGAACCACCACCATTATACATATATACATTAGACCATAAGAAAGGGTTTTGAAATTGAGAAATAATTCACATGACCCCTTCAATGCACCTTATAATCCAGTGCACCTTTTGTATGAAAATAGACCTGAATAGACCTGCTCATCTGCAGTGTGCCTTATAGTCCGGTGCGCTCTATGGTCCACAAAATAGGGTAATGAAAATAATATAGAAATCAGAGAAATTCCCGAGCCATTGTGCGAGACAAAGAGCTTGAGCAGTCACATGGTGCATGAGGGCACCACCAACAATAACAATGCTAATCTTGCAGGCTTTGTGAGAATGAACAAAGATTACTTTGGGACAACTATTGACCAATAACTTTATACTTTGCATATAAGGAGAATGATCTACAAGATTGCCATATGCTAATGTTAGCATGATAACAGAAAAAGTTAGCATACTTCTAAGATGGTACCAAATATCAAAAATCCTTGATTTTTTTATGTTTATACGAATACAATTTGCTAACATAGAAGAACTTAGCATACTTCTAAGATGGCGCCAAGTGTCACCATCCATGATTTTTCAAGTTAAACATATAAAGTTAGCTAAAATGTTAGCATGAAGCGTTTGCATGCTAGATTAAGATAAGTTAACATATGAGGCTGTGTCAAGTATCAAAAGCCATGATTTTTGGTTTAAACAAAATAAGCTGAAATGCTGGCATAAAACGTTAGCATGCTAACATAGAAGAACTTAGCATCTAGGATGGCGCCAAGTGTCACAATCCATGATTTTTCAAGTTGAACGCACAAAGTTTGCTGAAATGTTAGCATTAAACATTTGCATGCTAGAATAGGAAACGTTGGCATACTAATGAGGCCGTGTCAAGTATCACAAACCGTGATTTTGTGGTTTGGACCAGAGGTTCTCAAATGGGGGAACGCGTACCCCTGGGGGTACTTGAAGGTATGCCAAGGGGTACGGGAGATTTTTTTTAAATATTCTAAAAATAGCAACAATTCAAAAATCCTTTGAATATATTTATTGAATAATACTTCAACAAAATATGAATTTAAGTTCATAAAGTGTGAAAAGAAATGCAACAATGCAATATTCAGTGTTGACAGCTAGATTTTTTGTGGCCATGTTCCATAAATATTAATGTTAAAGATTTCTTTTTTTGAGAAGAAATGTTTAGAATGAAGTCGATGAATCCAGATGGATCTCTATTACAATCCCCAAAGAGGGCACTTTAAGTTGTTTTTAGTTATTTTTATATCTTTTTTTCCAAATAGTTGAAGAAAGACCACTACCTACAAATGAGCAATATTTTGCACTGTTATACAATTTAATAAATCAGAAAGTGATGACATAGTGCTGTATTTTACTTCTTTATCTCTTTTTTTCAACCAAAACTGCTTTGCTCTGATTAGGGGGTACTTGAATTAAAAAAATGTTCACAGGGGGTTTATCACAAAAAAAAAAAGGTTGAGAACGTCTGGTTTAGACAAATAAAATGAGCTCAAGTGCTAGCATAAGACGTTAGCATGCTAACATAGAATGACTTAGCGTACTTCTAATATGGCGCCAAGTGTCAAAATCCATGACTTTTCAAGTTAGCGTATTCCCTTGAATAGCCGCCGGGCATGTATGTAATATGCGCCTGCCTTGAATTACTGCCGGGTCAAACTCGCTCCCCAAATTAATAAGCGCATGCTCACTTTTACCTCCAGGTCAAATTCGTGACGTCACGAGTGACGCTTCCCCGTTTTTTTTTATCATACTCAATTTTATACTGCATGCCATTGATAAGCGCAGGGGTGAGCATTGGTTTCAAAGTTATTAGCGCCTGCTTACTTTTACCGCATGCTTTGAATAAGCGCAGGAGTGAGAAGAGGTTTTAAATTAATTAGCGCCCCGGCGGCTATTCAAGGAAATACGGTAAACAAAGTTAGCTAAAATGTTAGCTTTAAACATTTGCATGCTAGAATAGGATATGTTAGCACACCAATAATGCTTTGTCAAGTGTCCATAGCCAGGATTTTTTTTGTTTAAACAAATACAATTATATAAAAGGTTAGCATGCTAACATTAGCACGTTAACATGGCAAAAGTTAGTATAATTGCAAGATGGCGGCAAGTAGAACATCCTTATTATTGAAGTGCAGTGGATTTGAAATATGTTTCTTTCAGGGTTGTCCCCCGCATTGCCTGCCAGCCGGGCGAAGACCGGTCCAGTGGAGATGGAGACTCTGCACCCCCACTGCCTGAAGTGCATCAACAGGAGATGCATGGTGAGACCAGAGGCGGGTCTGTCCTGTGACCTGGTGGGCTGCCCGCTGGTGTGCGGCGCCGTCTTCCACGCCTGCAAGCTCCCGGAGCACCGGCTGCTGTGTCCCTACGAGCGGCTGCCGTGCCTCAACAGCGGCTTCGGCTGCCCCTTCAACGTGGCCCGGATCAAGATGGCGCAGCACCTGGAGACCTGCCCCGCCAGCATCGTGTGCTGCACCATGGAGTGGAACCGCTGGCCCGTCAGCTACGGCGACCGCAAGTCCTACGAGAACCTGAGCAGAGACTTTGACGAGGTGGAGCAGCTGGACATGGCGCTGGCTCTGCAGGACCAGAGGATGCTGCTGGAGTCCCTCAGGGTCACCACCACCGTGTCCAAGAACGGCGACAAGGAGGCCGGCTGCAAGATGGCGGCAGCGGCGCCGAGCGAGGCGGCCAACGGGACGGTGGAGATGGAGGAGGAGCCTTACAGCGACTTGTACCGGGCCTCGGTGGAGACCAGTCGAAGCTTGGCGGCAGCTTTGGACATTCTCTCAAACTCTACGGACATTGACGTTCTGGTCGGCAATTTCAAGGGGGAAGACGTCGCCGCCGCGGGGAAGAACGTGGACATGGAAGGGAGCGACTCTGACTCAGAGTGTGAGCTTGGGGCGGTGGGCGGGGTGGACTGTGCGGGTGGGGCAGACAAAGGTGGAGATGTCCCCGCCTGGCCGGAGGAGGAGCAGGAGGACTTTGTGGAGATTTTCTTTGAGGAGAAGGAGGACATTATCCAAGACCCGGTGGAGGACAGCCTTCCCGTCTGGCCGCGGGTGGCAGAGAATTACATGCCGGTGGTGGCGCTGGAGCCCAGCGCCCAAGCGCTCGCTCCTCCCGTCCCCCTCCTGCTGGCTGACAACGTGAGGAACAGCTTCTTGCACCAGCTGCCGTCGGAGCTGCGCTACCGCTGTCTGGAGCGCAAGCTGCAGAACGTTGAGGTGCTGCGCGGCATCAACATGTTCACCTTCAACGGCCGCCGGGCGCTGATGTCGGACCCGTACTTGTTCAGGGCCAAGATGGAGGACAAGGCGGTGGACACGTCCGACCTGGAGGTGGCGGACGACCCCATGGGCCTGCACGGCATCGACCTCATCACCGCCGCCTTGCTCTTCTGCCTGGGCGACTCCCCCGGGGCGCGCAGCATCTCCTACAGCAGGTTCGTGGACGGCTACCACATCGACTGCGGCACGCAGACCTTCTCCTTCCCCTCGGCCCTCTTGGCCACCAACACCATGGTGGGCGACATCGCCTCGGCGTCGGCGTGCGACCACGCCAGCCCGCAGCTGTCCAACCCCAGCCCCTTCCACACGCTCCGCCTGGACCTGGTGGTGGAGTGCATGGCCCGCTACCAAACCAAGCAGCGCTCCATGTTCACCTTCGTGTGCGGACAGCTGTTCCGACGCGACGAGTTCTCGTCCCATTTCAAGAACGTCCACGGCGACATCCACGCCGGCCTCAACGGCTGGATGGAGCAACGCTGCCCCCTGGCCTACTACGGCTGCACCTACTCCCAGAGGCGCTTCTGCCCGTCCGTGCAGGGCTTTCGGATCATCCACGACCGGCACCTGGGCTCCTTCGGCGTCCAGCCGGGTCTGCCGCTAAAAAGCGGCGACAAGCTGCCGAGGAGCGCCTGTCGCTTAGGCGCTCACGGCGACCGCTTCAGCGGCCTTCCGTTTGAGGTTCTGCAGCACGTGGCCAGCTTCCTGGACAGCTTCAGCCTGTGTCAGCTGTCCCGGGTGTCCCGCACCATGAGGGACGTCTGTGCCAGCCTGCTGCAGATGCGGGGCATGGTGGTCCTGCTGTGGGAGAAGAAGCGGCGGGAGGACGGATCCACGTCCTGGCAGATCACGGACAAGGTTTGTCGTCGGGTCCAAATCCTCCTAAAGCTTCTCTTTGATAAATGTCATTCATTTTTTAAATTTATAATACATTTAGAACAAACATAATTGTTTCAAATCATTTTCAATTTAATGTATTTACATTTAAATCAATGAATGTTTTGAGTCTAAATTTGAAATATTCAGTTCTTAAAAACTATGCATGTTTATACCAGTCCTCAAATAGTAGGGCACTGTTGTGTTGTTTCCTTTATTGGTAATAAACATATAAGGTTATGCAGAGATATAGTTAACAGACATTTTATAGACAAACGCTGAAGAGTGTGTGAGGCGGTGTGACAGAAAATAATTAAAAATCACTGGTTTATACTGTAAATTACAAGAAATATATTTAAAAGTAGAGCTTGAGGAAAAAAATAGATACGTAAAAACTAAGTCGTTCCTTGTATTACAATAAATGATAATACATTTAATAGTAATGTATTTATTTATATCTGCACCTTATTGTTTTTTTTATCCTGCACTAACATGAGCTAATGCAACGAAATTTTGTTATCTGTACTGCAAAGTTTGAATGACAATAAAAGGAAGTCTAAGTCTATAAAGTAAATACTTATTAGTTAAATTTATTTAAATTAAAACTTAATTGATGAATAAATATATAGTTTAATCAAAATGAGAAATTACAGTTACTAAAACCTCCATCCATCCATCCACTTTGTACCGCTTATTCCCTTTGGGGTCGCAGGGGGCGCTGGCACCTATCTCAGCTACAATCGGGCGGAGGGCTGTGTACACCCTGGACAAGTCGCCACCTCATCGCAGGGCCAACACAGATAGCATGTAAAATAGTTTATATCAGGCCTGGGCAATTAATTTGACTCGGGGACCAAATTTAGAGAAAAAAAATGTGTCTGGGGGCCAGTATATCTGATTTTTGAGAACACTAATACACAACCTCACAATAATGTCTGATTGAATGCTGAAAACGTAATGACAGACCGCCTTAAAAAACAGAATGGAATTTAAAAAAAATTTACTGAATGAGACACCCAGAATAGACATGACATGACATTAAAAGAATGTGGGACTTACAATATTAACTATGAATGATAAAACACTGAATATTGACAACATAGAAGGTCACACCCCCTCTCGATTGACATATTTGCAACAAACACGGCAAAATATGAACACGAAGGGTAAAAAAACCCCGCCTACAATCTGATATATGTATAATATATGTATGTATCACTAAGGTTTACAACTTTGTTGTAAAAATCTATTTCCACATCTGTCCCTGACACCCACATTTCAGGCTCTGGAAACACTCTGTGGAAACACTCCCCGCCCACACTGCTTGGTGCCTCTTCTGACCTGCTCTGACTTACATTACCATAGTGACTACCGTAGTTTTGGAAGTTTAAGTCGCTGTGTCGCACCGGACAAAAATGCATAATAAAGAAGGAATAAAACATATACACTGAAGTATAAGTCGCATTTTTGGGGGAAATATATTTGATAAAAGCCAACAGCAAGAATAGACATTTGAAAGGCAATTTAAAATAAATAAAGAATAGTGAAGAAGAGGCTGAATAAGTGTAGGTTATATGAGGCATAAATAAGCAACTGCTATGTTAACCTAACATATTATGGTAAGAGTCATTCAAATAACTATAACATATAGAACATGCTATACCTTTACCAAACTATCTCTCACTCCTAATCCATAAATCCCATCAAATCTTATAAATGTAGTCTCTTACGTGAATGAGATAAATAATAATATTTGATATTTTACGGTAATGTGTTAATAATTTCTCACATAAGTCGCTCCTGAGTATAAATCGCACCCCCGGCCAAACTATGAAAAAAAACTGAGACTTATAGTCCAAAAAATATGGTAGTTGTTTAATTATTATAATTGATAATAAAAAAGTGTGAGTGGTTGACACAGGAGGTATAAGAATGTGAAACACCTGTTATTACTTTGATGAAAGAGATAAATAATTAGAATTGTTAGTGGATTAAAAAAATAAAAATACACTTTAAAATACAAAGTTGGCTGACTTGTAGGTTAAGATGTATTTGTAATTTTTAAAATTAATAAAATGGATAAAGAAAAATACTTCATAAATGAAAATGTTTAAATTATTTGAAATACATATGTACAACTGTGTAAATATTGTTTAAAAAAAGGTTTTTGAAAATGTTTAAATTGATAATATCAATAATAAATAATAAAAAAAATAGTTGAAAATGTTTAAATTAATACAATGGATAAAGAAAAATACATCATAAATGAAAATGTTTAAATTATTTTCAATACATATGAACAACTAAATATTGTTTTAAATAAAAAAAATATTGAAAATGTTTAAATTATTTGAAAAACACATGTGTAAATATTTTTTTAATAAAAAAAAAAATCAATTTGAATAACTAGAATTACAAATTGTAGTTCAATCTTTTGAACATTTTATTTCTGTGTTTGTAATTCTGGTACTGGGGTTGATCATTCAATTTAGAATGCAATACTCCATTCAAACTGATTGTCACAATACATTAAGTGGTTACTTAATAGATTAGTAGAATGATTAAATGATTATTTTTGTATATTGGTCATTGGGATGTAAGTCAGATATTTCTTCCCCCAGCACCAATATTAAAAAGGCATAACATTAAACATACTTCATCTTTTAATTACTTCACTGTGTGTTTCTGAGGATGTAACATTTTCCCTAGAAATTGGTCCAGATTCTGCTTTGTTGCCGATTACTTTCATGATGTGTGTCTTTACCCCCCAGGTGTGGCGCTTCAGCACGGCGTTCGGCACGGTCAAGGAGTGGAAGTTCGCCAACATCAGCAGCATGGCCGACCACCTGAAGAAGTGCACCTTCAACACGGTGGCGCGGCGGGACGAGGCGGTGCCGCTGCCGTGCATGTGCTTCACCCGGGAGCTCACCAAGGAGGGCAGGTGTTTGCGCTCCGTCCTCAAGCCCGTGTGGCCCACCATGTGATGGGCAGAGTGTAGTGTTATCTGACAGTGTTTACAGAAATACCACCTGATGTTCTCCCAAGCCATGCTGCAACCACATCGCTTTAACCAATCCTGTACAGAATCACATGCTCTGATTTATATTTTTGATACCCTAAAACCTCAGTACTGTCGCAGCCAGACGCTCCTTGAGGCCGCAGGGGAACTAGCGAGTGTTGTCACTCCCCTTTTTGTGGACCGACTCCTCAAAGGCTCACTTTTTACATCAAATATGAGAGCCAATGGAATCATTTCTATGATTATTACGTCCACGTTGTCGTTGTCGTCCTCGCCAAGCAGCAACATAACGGCCGTCCAATTATATAACATTAGAATTCAAAATAAAAGCTTGGCCATATTAACCGGGAGTCTGCCACAGCAACTTAGGAAATACACTTAAAAAAATAGTTGATTCAGTTTTAGCCATCGTAATAAAGAACCAAATTACCACAACAGGAACGAGAATGACAATTTGAAAAGAAAAAAAAAGCATAAGTGAAGGAAAAAGTACACCAGCAAACATTGTCACCTGTACTACTTTATAGCTAACTACCCAAGTCCAGTGGTGCTACCGATTCATGTCAAATCTGCAGACCTGCCATCGTCTTAAACACCTGGTGGGCAAACAAGCGTATTCCTAGTGGACTGCCTCCATGTAGTCTCATCTTCCATGGAGGACTGCCTCCATGTAGTCTCATCTTCCATGGAGGACTGCCTCCATGTAGTCTCATCTTCCATGGAGGACTGCCTCCATGTAGTCTCATCTTCCATGGAGGACTGCCTCCATGTAGTCTCATCTTCCATGGAGGACTGCCTCCATGTAGTCTCGTCTTCCATGGAGGACTGCCTCCATGTAGTCTCATTTTCCATGGAGGACTGCCTCCATGTAGTCTCATTATCCATGGAGGACTGCCTCCATGTAGTCTCATTTTCCATGGAGGACTGCCTCCATGTAGTCTCATTTTCCATGGCAACAAAACAAGCATGCCTGAGAGAAGGCACTCCAAAGTAAGGATTTACTTTTCAAAACACGCTAGCTCGATGCTAATTTGCTGTATACGTACTAGTGATTAGCATTAGCGATTTTACATGGCAATTTCAAAAGTAAGATGAAGACGCACGTTACAGTCACACAGCAGGTGTGTAATGAGGACAATACTTGCGGTGGGGGCGTGAATATTTGGGCACCTGTAGATTCAAACCGGTTCCAATACCTGAGGCGATCATTCAATTCAAGAATTGAGTCTTGATTCAACACGAGTCTCACTTCAGACGGTATTATTTGGTACAACAATTGTAATGAAACTTTTTTAAAACATGTTACAGGTTAGAAATGCCCCAAGTTGTATTTAAAAAATTAATTCTCATTTAAAAAACAATTTTGAGTTTTAGAAAATTATAAATTGATTTAGAATTTGGACGAATAGTAATTGTGGTTGGGATTTGAATTGATTTTTATTTTTTTTATTTTTTTACTGCAGCCTCAACTTGCAGTATAAACACCTTGTAGGGCGCAACCAAATACGTTTCCCCAAATAGCAAAGACTACTTCCGGACTACAGCATGAAATGAGTGCAGATGACAACTAAATATCACACCTGAACTGCACAATTATTACCATCCATCCATCCTTTTTCTACCGGTGCTGGAGCCTATCTCAGCTTGATTCGGGCGGAAGGCGGGGTGCACCCTGGACAAGTTGCCACCTCATCGCAGACAATTATTACCAGCTGTTACAAAAGCAGTGAAGTTGTGTAAATGGTCAATAAAAAGAGAATACAACAAATCCTTCAATTGAATAGACAAGATATTTACTCTTCAAACTATTCTCTGCAAATAATCATCAACTTATAATTTAATGGCAGTGTCACGCCTAATTTCTTCCCCCCTTCAAAAAACGTCCCCCCCGGAAGACATTTGTCGTGACAGCCCCTCTAATGGCTGAAGGACCCCAATGAGGGTGGAAGCTGCCTGTTTTTAAAAGCATTAGAATTGGCTGATTGTCATCGGTGAAAAAGAACCGTGAGGAAAAAATATTAGCATTCCAGCATGCTAACATTTCAAGCTAATTTTGAAGCTGTAACCCTTAAGAGTCATATCACTTGGGGTCCTTCAGGCATTAGAGGGGCTGTCACGCCAGCAACACATCACAAAAAGTTGTCAGAGAAGCATTTTTTACCAGTGTGTTACTTGGCCTTTCCTTTGAACAACACTCTGTGCTGGTTTGGGAACTGAGGAGACACATTTTTGAAGTGGAATTCTTTCCCATTCCTGCTTGATGTAGTGAAGTGAATTATATTTATATAGCGCTTTTCTCTAGTGACTCAAAGCGCTTTACATAGTGAAAGCCAATATCTAAGTTCCATTTAAAGCAGTGTGGGTGGCACTGGGAGCAGGTGGGTCAAGTGTCTTGCCCAAGGACACAACGGCAGTGACTAGGATGGCGGAAGCGGGGATCGAACCTGCAACCCTCAAGTTGCTGGCATGGCCGCTCTACCAACCGAGCTACACAGCTTAAGTTGTTCAACAGTCTCCTGCCTCGTATTTTAGCCTTCACACATTTTCAATGGGAGACAGGTCTGGACTACAGGCAGGCCAGTCTAGTACCTGCACTCTTTTACTACGAAGTCACACTCTTGTGACACGTGGCTTGGCATTGTTTTGCTGAAATAAGCAGGGGCGTCCATGATAACGTTGCTTGGATGACAACACATGTTGCTCCAAAAGCTGTATGTACCTTTCAGCATTAATGGTGCCTTCACAGATGTGTAAGTTACCCATGCCTTGGTAACCAATTACATCCCCCCCCCCCATTCAACTTTGCACCTAGAACAGTCCGGATTGTTCTTTTCCTCTTAGGTCATCCACAGTTTCAGAAAACAATTTGAAATGTGGACTTGTCAGACCACAGAACGGTTTTCTACTTTGCATCAGTCCATCTTAGATGAGCTCGGGCCCAGCGAAGCCAGTGGCCTTTCTGGGTGTTGTTGATAAATGACTTTGGCTTTGCAGAGTAGAGTTTTAACTTGCACTTACAGATGTAGCGACCAACTGTAGTTACTGACAGCGGTTTTATGAAGTGTTCCTGAGCCCATGTGGCGATATCCTTTACACACCGATGTTGCTTTTCGATGCAGTACCGCCTGGGGGAACGAAGGTCTATATTATTGCTTACGTGCAGTAATTTCTTTAAATCCTCTGAACCTTTTGATGATATTACAGAGCGTAGATGGTGAAATCCCTAAATTCCTTATAACAGCTGCTTGAGTAATGTTGTTCTTAAACAATTTGCTCAGGCATTTGTTGACAAAGTGGTGACCCTCACCCCGTCCTTCTTTGTGAATGAGTGAGCATTTCATGGAAGCTGATTTTACAGCCAATCATGGCACCCACCTGTTCCCAATTAGCCTGCACACCTGTGGGATGTTCCAAATAAGTGTTTGATGAGCATTTCTCAACTTTCTCAGTCTTTTTTGCCACTCGTGCCAGCTTTTTTTAAGCATTTCGCAGGCATCAAATTCCAAATGAGCTAATATTTGCAAAAAATAACAGTTTTCCAGTATGAACATAAAATAGAATAAAGTTTTCCAGTGTGAAGGTGAAATATCTTTGCAGTTTATTCAATTGAATAGAAGTTGAAAAGGATTTGTTGTATTCTCTTTTTATTTAGCTTTTACACAACATGACAACTTCACTGCTTTTGTATTTGCACTGATGGATTTATAACCAGGTTGCAGCGCGAGAGGGCCTCTGAAGCGGTGGTGCGTCGGTCTGGCTGCCAGGGGAAGTGGAGGGTTTGAATCCCTTTGCGCGTGCGTCCGTGTTCCCCCGCTTGCTCCCACCTTCCAAAAAGAGCTTCAAAGGTGGAGTCTGCCCGCTTGTTTCCGATGTGTAGAACCTCAAAGCTTGTCCTTTTCCCCCGCCGTGTGTAGAACCTCAAAGCTTGTCCTTTTCCCCCGCCGTGTGTAGAACCTCAAAGCTTGTCCTTTTCCCCCGCCGTGTGTAGAACCTCAAAGCTTGTCCTTTTCCCCCGCCGTGTGTAGAACCTCAAAACTTGTCCTTTTCCCCCGCCGTGTGTAGAACCTCAAAGCTTGTCCTTTTCCCCCGCCGTGTGTAGAACCTCTAAGCTTGTCCTTTTCCCCCGCCGTGTGTAGAACCTCAACGCTTGTCCTTTTCCCCCGCCGTGTGTAGAACCTCAAAGCTTGTCCTTTTCCCCCGCCGTGTGTAGAACCTCAAAGCTTGTCCTTTTCCCCCGCCGTGTGTAGAACCTCAAAGCTTGTCCTTTTCCCCCGCCGTGTGTAGAACCTCAAAACTTGTCCTTTTCCCCCGCCGTGTGTAGAACCTCAACGCTTGTCCTTTTCCCCCGCCGTGTGTAGAACCTCAAAGCTTGTCCTTTTCCCCCGCCGTGTGTAGAACCTCAAAGCTTGTCCTTTTCCCCCGCCGTGTGTAGAACCTCAAAACTTGTCCTTTTCCCCCGCCGTGTGTAGAACCTCAACGCTTGTCCTTTTCCCCCGCCGTGTGTAGAACCTCAAAGCTTGTCCTTTTCCCCCGCCGTGTGTAGAACCTCAAAGCTTGTCCTTTTCCCCCGCCGTGTGTAGAACCTCAAAGCTTGTCCTTTTCCCCCGCCGTGTGTAGAACCTCAAAACTTGTCCTTTTCCCCCGCCGTGTGTAGAACCTCAACGCTTGTCCTTTTCCCCCGCCGTGTGTAGAACCTCAAAGCTTGTCCTTTTCCCCCGCCGTGTGTAGAACCTCAAAGCTTGTCCTTTTCCCCCGCCGTGTGTAGAACCTCAAAACTTGTCCTTTTCCCCCGCCGTGTGTAGAACCTCAAAGCTTGTCCTTTTCCCCCGCCGTGTGTAGAACCTCAAAACTTGTCCTTTTCCCCCGCCGTGTGTAGAACCTCAACGCTTGTCCTTTTCCCCCGCCGTGTGTAGAACCTCAAAGCTTGTCCTTTTCCCCCGCCGTGTGTAGAACCTCAAAGCTTGTCCTTTTCCCCCGCCGTGTGTAGAACCTCAAAACTTGTCCTTTTCCCCCGCCGTGTGTAGAACCTCAACGCTTGTCCTTTTCCCCCGCCGTGTGTAGAACCTCAAAGCTTGTCCTTTTCCCCCGCCGTGTGTAGAACCTCAAAGCTTGTCCTTTTCCCCCGCCGTGTGTAGAACCTCAAAACTTGTCCTTTTCCCCCGCCGTGTGTAGAACCTCAAAGCTTGTCCTTTTCCCCCGCCGTGTGTAGAACCTCAAAACTTGTCCTTTTCCCCCGCCGTGTGTAGAACCTCAAAGCTTGTCCTTTTCCCCCGCCGTGTGTAGAACCTCAAAGCTTGTCCTTTTCCCCCGCCGTGTGTAGAACCTCAAAACTTGTCCTTTTCCCCCGCCGTGTGTAGAACCTCAACGCTTGTCCTTTTCCCCCGCCGTGTGTAGAACCTCAAAGCTTGTCCTTTTCCCCCGCCGTGTGTAGAACCTCAAAGCTTGTCCTTTTCCCCCGCCGTGTGTAGAACCTCAAAGCTTGTCCTTTTCCCCCGCCGTGTGTAGAACCTCAAAACTTGTCCTTTTCCCCCGCCGTGTGTAGAACCTCAAAACTTGTCCTTTTCCCCCGCCGTGTGTAGAACCTCAACGCTTGTCCTTTTCCCCCGCCGTGTGTAGAACCTCAAAGCTTGTCCTTTTCCCCCGCCGTGTGTAGAACCTCTAAGCTTGTCCTTTTCCCCCGCCGTGTGTAGAACCTCAACGCTTGTCCTTTTCCCCCGCCGTGTGTAGAACCTCAAAGCTTGTCCTTTTCCCCCGCCGTGTGTAGAACCTCAAAGCTTGTCCTTTTCCCCCGCCGTGTGTAGAACCTCAAAGCTTGTCCTTTTCCCCCGCCGTGTGTAGAACCTCAAAACTTGTCCTTTTCCCCCGCCGTGTGTAGAACCTCAACGCTTGTCCTTTTCCCCCGCCGTGTGTAGAACCTCAAAGCTTGTCCTTTTCCCCCGCCGTGTGTAGAACCTCAAAGCTTGTCCTTTTCCCCCGCCGTGTGTAGAACCTCAAAACTTGTCCTTTTCCCCCGCCGTGTGTAGAACCTCAACGCTTGTCCTTTTCCCCCGCCGTGTGTAGAACCTCAAAGCTTGTCCTTTTCCCCCGCCGTGTGTAGAACCTCAAAGCTTGTCCTTTTCCCCCGCCGTGTGTAGAACCTCAAAGCTTGTCCTTTTCCCCCGCCGTGTGTAGAACCTCAAAACTTGTCCTTTTCCCCCGCCGTGTGTAGAACCTCAACGCTTGTCCTTTTCCCCCGCCGTGTGTAGAACCTCAAAGCTTGTCCTTTTCCCCCGCCGTGTGTAGAACCTCAAAGCTTGTCCTTTTCCCCCGCCGTGTGTAGAACCTCAAAACTTGTCCTTTTCCCCCGCCGTGTGTAGAACCTCAAAGCTTGTCCTTTTCCCCCGCCGTGTGTAGAACCTCAAAACTTGTCCTTTTCCCCCGCCGTGTGTAGAACCTCAACGCTTGTCCTTTTCCCCCGCCGTGTGTAGAACCTCAAAGCTTGTCCTTTTCCCCCGCCGTGTGTAGAACCTCAAAGCTTGTCCTTTTCCCCCGCCGTGTGTAGAACCTCAAAACTTGTCCTTTTCCCCCGCCGTGTGTAGAACCTCAACGCTTGTCCTTTTCCCCCGCCGTGTGTAGAACCTCAAAGCTTGTCCTTTTCCCCCGCCGTGTGTAGAACCTCAAAGCTTGTCCTTTTCCCCCGCCGTGTGTAGAACCTCAAAACTTGTCCTTTTCCCCCGCCGTGTGTAGAACCTCAAAGCTTGTCCTTTTCCCCCGCCGTGTGTAGAACCTCAAAACTTGTCCTTTTCCCCCGCCGTGTGTAGAACCTCAAAGCTTGTCCTTTTCCCCCGCCGTGTGTAGAACCTCAAAGCTTGTCCTTTTCCCCCGCCGTGTGTAGAACCTCAAAACTTGTCCTTTTCCCCCGCCGTGTGTAGAACCTCAACGCTTGTCCTTTTCCCCCGCCGTGTGTAGAACCTCAAAGCTTGTCCTTTTCCCCCGCCGTGTGTAGAACCTCAAAGCTTGTCCTTTTCCCCCGCCGTGTGTAGAACCTCAAAGCTTGTCCTTTTCCCCCGCCGTGTGTAGAACCTCAAAACTTGTCCTTTTCCCCCGCCGTGTGTAGAACCTCAACGCTTGTCCTTTTCCCCCGCCGTGTGTAGAACCTCAAAGCTTGTCCTTTTCCCCCGCCGTGTGTAGAACCTCAAAGCTTGTCCTTTTCCCCCGCCGTGTGTAGAACCTCAAAACTTGTCCTTTTCCCCCGCCGTGTGTAGAACCTCAAAGCTTGTCCTTTTCCCCCGCCGTGTGTAGAACCTCAAAACTTGTCCTTTTCCCCCGCCGTGTGTAGAACCTCAAAACTTGTCCTTTTCCCCCGCCGTGTGTAGAACCTCAAAACTTGTCCTTTTCCCCCGCCGTGTGTAGAACCTCAAAACTTGTCCTTTTCCCCCGCCGTGTGTAGAACCTCAAAGCTTGTCCTTTTCCCCCGCCGTGTGTAGAACCTCAAAACTTGTCCTTTTCCCCCGCCGTGTGTAGAACCTCAACGCTTGTCCTTTTCCCCCGCGGCCTCACGGCGTGTTCAGGAGCAGACGCTGCCTCGTGTGCGCCACCTGCAGGCCGTCCACTGCGCTTGTCTGGCCAGGTTCAAGCCAACTAAGCAGGTAAAGGTAAAGCAGGGGGGGGGCAACAACCTGCAGGACATGCTGTTACTTGACCACTGGGGGCGCTGTAGTGCATGATCAATATTACTGTAAGGACAACAGTTGCTGTGTTGTTTTTCTCTTCTAGACTGACTTTTTTAAAAGTGTTTTGTTTTTGTATGTCAACAAAAGAGCTGTCTTTTTTATTATCTTTGCAGGTGTTTTTTTTACGTTTAGTGGTACTCTGAAAGCTGCCTCTGTAGCATCGTTTTATTTTTCAAATAATGCATTTGCACATGAAGCATGTACTGTAAAAGGTTGTTTGTGATTATTATTATTATTATTATGATGCATGTTTGTTGAGTTGCGTTCAAAGAGCACAGCGCCTCCATTCTTGTGTGCAGCCTTTGGAACCTTTTCACTCCAGCCTGGGCCGGCTTCATTTCTTTCACCTTCTCAAGCGTTTTAATAATATTATTTAATAAAGAGGCTCCTCTTTTTTTAAATAAAAATACTCTTTGGCCTTTTTTCTTTTGCACCTTGGTAACAAAACCACACTTAGCCACACAAACCCACTATGGAGGACCTAATGGGACAAAATGAATGATTAGTTGGATTTGCCATTATTATGATTTAAATTTATTACATTGACTTGTTATTAAATGTGTCAATTTAATTTATTGATTTTAATATTTTGGGTTGTAATTCTTGATTCATTTTTTTTAAATTTTGCATTATTTCATAATGTGATTATAATTGATTTAATTACACTTTTAAGTAATTCTTAAATATTTATTTAGTTACTTTTGGCCCTTGTTTTTAAATGTCTTTAATTGAATGCAACATTATATTTATTAATTTTTGATTTAATTAATTAATGGTACAAAATAGATAATTAGTTGGATTTTCCATTATGATTGAAATTAATTACAAAAACTTAATTAAATGTGTCATTAATTTATTTTATTTAGTTATTGATTTTAATTTATTATTTAATTATTGATTCTTTTTTTTAAATATTGAACAATTTTATGTATTTTGTTATTTCACAATGTGATTGTAATTTATTTAATCAATCAATCAATCAATGTTTACTTATATAGCCCTAAATCACTAGTGTCTCAAAGGGCTGCACAAACCACTACGACATCCTCGGTAGGCCCACATAAGGGCAAGGAAAACTCACACCCAGTGGGACATTGGTGCATTCCAAGATGGCGGCGCCCGGATGGGCTGCGCTCTCGAGGAGCTCCTGCTAAAGATGGAACATTTGGCAGAAATACCGGACAATTCCACAAACTTCATGGCTGGCTCACATCGTGGTCACTCCGTGATCACGTACGACCGCCAGACACTTCTGGATGTGGACATATCGGGCCATTTTGGACTGATAGACGCGGGCGTGCTAAACATGCTAACTAGCATGGGAATACGTCGGCGGCTACATCCAGCGGCCTGTGAAGCAGGGGAGTCTAGTAGCAGCGGGGGCCGTCTACGGAGCAGACGCCAGCGGTGTGATCGGAAACGCGGATGCCGAGCGGGGCTAAAAACAAAGCAGAAGGCTAATCCCCACAGAACACCACTTTCCTCCATCCTGAAGACGGATTTAAATAAAGGATGCGAGACTACTGGTCTGGGTAAGGAGTCAGTTAAATTAGAACAAGTTTTTTCTGCTTTGAGTGTTTCAGAGTTGGACATGTGTTTTACTGAGGTGGCTAACTATGATGCGTGCAGTTTATCAAAGCAACAAACAAACAATCGGAAAATCCCCGTTACTGAGGTGGCTAACCATGATGCGTGCAGTTTATCAAAGCAACAAACAAACAATCGGAAAATCCCCGTTACTGAGGTGGCTAACTATGATGCGTGCAGTTTATCAAAGCAACAAACAAACAATCGGAAAATCCCCGTTACTGAGGTGGCTAACTATGATGCGTGCAGTTTATCAAAGCAACAAACAAACAATCCGAAAATCCCCGTTACTGAGGTGGCTAACTATGATGCGTGCAGTTTATCAAAGCAACAAACAAACAATCGGAAAATCCCCGTTACTGAGGTGGCTAACTATGATGCGTGCAGTTTATCAAAGCAACAAACAAACAATCCGAAAATCCCCGTTACTGAGGTGGCTAACTATGATGCGTGCAGTTTATCAAAGCAACAAACAAACAATCGGAAAATCCCCGTTACTGAGGTGGCTAACTATGATGCGTGCAGTTTATCAAAGCAACAAACAAACAATCGGAACATTCCCGTCGTATCAATTCCTAGATATGGTCGTAACTATACTAAATGCACTGGGCATAATAAACACAACATTATTAATATTGCTACTACGGATAATTTGATCAAAAACTCCCTAAAACAGCCCACTACCTATAATATAGGTTTTTTAAACATAAGATCATTGTCTCCTAAAACGTTGTTAGTTAATGATATCATCAGAGACAACAATCTTAACGTCATCGGTCTCAGCGAAACCTGGCTTAAACCAAACAACTTTTTTGCGCTAAATGAGGCATGTCCTCCTAACTTTACACATGCGCATATTGCCCGTCCGCTTAAAAGGGGTGGGGGGGGGGGGTCGCACTAATATACAACGAAAACTTTAACCTTAGTCCTAACATAAATAATAAATATAAATCGTTTGAGGTGCTAACTATGAGGTCTGTCACACCGCTGCCTCTACACCTGGCTGTTATCTACCGCCCCCCAGGGCCCTATTCGGACTTTATTAATGAATTCTCAGTTCGTTGCTGATCTAGTGACACACGCCGATAATATAATCATAATGGGGGACTTTAATATCCATATGAATACCCCATCGGACCCACCGTGCGTAGCGCTCCAGACTGTAATTGATAGCTGTGGTCTCACACAAATAATAAATGAACCCACGCATCGCAACGGTAATACGATAGACCTAGTGCTTGTCAGGGGCATCACCGTTTCCAAAGTTACGATACTCCCGTATACTAAAGTATTGTCCGATCATTACCTTATAAAATTCGAGGTTCAGACGCATGTTCGTCAAACTAATAATAATAATAACTGCTATAGCAGCCGCAACATTAATACGGCCACAACGACAACTCTTGCTGACCTACTGCCCTCGGTAATGGCACCATTCCCAAAGTATGTGGGCTCTATTGATAATGGTTATGGCACTTTTAAGTAATTATTAAATATTCATTTATTTATTTACTTTTGGCCCTTGTTTTTAAATGTGTCATTAAGTGTTTTAATGCAAAAATATATTAAATTATGGAGTTCATTAATTCATGAAAAATGTTGGATTTTCCTTTATGAGTGAAATTAATTACATAAACTGTTTATTAAATGTGTCATTTTATTTTACTATTGATTTTAATATGTTTTTTTAATTAATTATTGCACAATTTTATTATATATTTTGTTATTTCACAATGTGATTATAATTTATTTAATGACACCTTCAAGAACTTATTAAATATTTATTTAGTTACTTTCGGCCCTTGTTTTGAAATGTGTCATTTATTTAATGTAAAATTATATTAATTGATTTCATTGTTTAATGATATATGTACGATACAAAATAAATATTTAGATTTTTCAATATTATGATTGAAATTCATTACAAACATTTTTTATTAAATGTGATTTAACTAATTATTGATTTCATTAATTAAAGATGTATTCATGATTTTTAATTTGAAATTATACATTTAAGTAATAAAGATTTATTGAGTTAAGTTGTTCCCATTTGGTCTTTGTCAGTGCCTAACGAACTTATTTTAGTTGTGAAAATCAGTGGGCGGGTCCTAACACATGTTAACTGGCAGTGAGGGACAAGCAGTAGAAAATGTAATGGATGGATTGTAATTTCTTTATTTAATGACAATTTTCAGTAATTATTAAAGATGTATTTAATTACTATTGGCCCTTGTTTTTAAATGTGTCATTAATTTATTTAATGCAAAATTATATTTACTTATTGATTTCATTAATTAATGATATATTCATGATTTTAATTGTAAATGATACAGTCAAGTAAAGTCAGTCGCCAAAGTCAGTGGGCGGGTCCCAACATGGCAGTGAGGGACAAGCGGTAGGAAATTGATGGATGGTTGGACACCATTCGTGTCGGCCTCGCCCCTTCCACTAAATTCATGAAGCACTGACAACAACCAAATGGAACACAAATAAATAAACAAACACATGCCTGATGATTAAATGTGGCATCAATTAATTAAATCACTAATCATGAAATCAATAATTAGTTAAACAATTACATGTAGTTTTACAGCACATACAACCTATGTCATATTTGTCACAGTCACAATGTTTGTTTTATATATATATATATATATATATATATGCATATATATATATATATATATATGCATATATATATATATATATATGCATATATATATATATATATATATGCATATATATATATATATATATGCATATATATATATATATATATATGCATATATATATATATATATATATGCATATATATATATATATATGCGTATATATATATATATGCATATATATATATATATATATATATATATATGCATATATATATATATATATATATATATATATGCATATATATATATATATGCATATATATATGCATATATATATATATATATATATGCATATATATATATATATATATATATATATATGCATATATATATATATACGCATATATATATATATATATATGCATATATATATACGCATATATATATATATATATGCATATATATATATATATATATATATATATATATATATATATGCATATATATATATATATGCATATATATATATATATATGCATATATATATGCATATATATATATATATATGCATATATATATATATATATGCATATATATATATATATATATGCATATATATATATATATATATATATGCATATATATATATATATATGCGTATATATATATATGCATATATATATATATATATATATATATATGCATATATATATATATATATATATATGCATATATATATATATATATGCATATATATATGCATATATATATATATATATATATATATATGCATATATATATATATATATATATATATATGCATATATATATATATGCATATATATATATATATGCATATATATATGCATATATATATATATATGCATATATATATATATATATGCATATATATATGCATATATATATATATATATATATATATATATATATATGCATATATATATATATATATATATATATATATATATATATATATATATATATATATATATATATATATATATATGCGTTCGGGTGGCATCCTGACCAGATGCCCGAACCACCTCATCTGGCTCCTCTCGATGTGGAGGAGCAGCGGCTTTACTTTGAGTTCCTCCCGGATGGCAGAGCTTCTCACCCTATCTCTAAGGGAGAGACCCGCCAAACTAATATCGGCCGCTTGTACCCGTGATCTTGTCCTTTCGGTCATGACCCAAAGCTCATGACCATAGGTGAGGATGGGAACGTAGATCGACCGGTAAATTGAGAGCTTTGCCTTCCGGCTCAGCTCCTTCTTCACCACAACGGATCGGTACAACGTCCGCATTATTGAAGACGCCGCACCGATCCGCCTGTCGATCTCACGATCCACTCTTCCCTCACTCGTGAACAAGACTCCTCGGTACTTGAACTCCTCCACTTGGAGCAGGGTCTCCTCCCCAACCCGGAGATGGCACTCCACCCTTTTCCGGGCGAGAACCATGGACTCGGACTTGGACGTGCTGATTCTCATTCCGGTCGCTTCACACTCGGCTGCGAACCGATCCAGCGAGAGCTGAAGATCCCGGCCAGATGAAGCCATCAGGACCACATCATCTGCAAAAAGCAGAGACCTAATCCTGCAGCCACCAAACCAGAACCCCTCAACGCCTTGGCTGCGCCTGGAAATTCTGTCCATAAAAGTTATGAACAGACTGGGTGACAAAGGACAGCCTTGGTGGAGTCCAACCCTCACTGGAAACGTGTCCGACTTACTGCCAGCAATGCGGACCAAGCTCTGGCACTGATCATACAGGGAACGGACTCCCACAATAAGACAGTCCGATACCCCATACTCTCTGAGCACTCCCCACAGGACTTCCCGAGGGACACGGTCCAATGCCTTCTCCAAGTCCACAAAGCACATGTAGACTGGTTGGGCAAACTCCCATGCACCCTCAAGGACCCTGCCGAGAGTCTAGAGCTGGTCCACAGTTCCACGACCAGGACGGAAACCACACTGTTCCTCCTGAATCCGAGGTTGGACTATCCGGCGTAGCCTCCTCTCCAGTACACCTGAATAAACCTTACCGGGAAGGCTGAGGAGTGTGATCCCACTATAGTTGGAACACACCCTCCGGTCCCCCTTCTTAAAGAGAGGAACCACCACCCCGGTCTGCCAATCCAGAGGTACCGCCCCCGATGTCCACGCGATGCTGCAGAGTCTTGTCAACCAAGACAGCCCCACAGCATCCAGAGCCTTAAGGAACTCCGGGCGGATCTCGTCCACCCCTGGGGCCTTGCCACCGAGGAGCTTTTTAACTACCTCAGCCCCAGAAATAGGAGAGTCCACCACAGATTCCCCAGGCACTGATTCCTCATAGGAAGACGTGTTGGTGGGATTGAGGAGGTCTTCGAAGTATTCCTTCCACCTATCCACAACATCCGCAGTCGAGGTCAGCAGAACACCATCCGCACCATACACGGTGTTGATAGTGCACTGCTTCCCCTTCCTGAGGCGGCGGGCGGTGGTCCAGAATCGCTTCGAAGCCGCCCGGAAGTCGTTTTCCATGGCTTCCCCGAACTCTTCCCATGTCCGAGTTTTTTCCTCCGCGACCGCTGAAGCTGCACACCGCTTGGCCTGTTGGTACCTGTCCACTGCCTCCGGAGTCCTATGAGCCAAAAGGACCCGATAGGACTCCTTCTTCAGCTTGACGGCATCCCTCACCGCTGGTGTCCACCAAGGGGTTTTAGGATTGCCGCCCCGACAGGCACCAACAACCTTGCGGCCACAGCTCCGATCTGCCGCCTCGACAATAGAGGTGCGGAACATGGTCCAC
>NC_084613.1:88781576-88819076 GCF_033978795.1 Nerophis ophidion
CTGGTCTAGCATATTCCTCAGGTCTGGCACTCGGACCATAGTTTGGGGACCCCTGGTCTAGCATATTCCTCAGGTCTGGCCCTCAAGCCATAGTTTGGGGACCCCTGGTCTAGCATATTCCTCAGGTCTGGCACTCGGACCATAGTTTGGGGACCCCTGTTCTAGCACATTCCTCAGGTTAGAATTCAACACGAGTCCCAGAAATATACTTGCATCACTTATTATGTGACAGAACTAAAAGAATCCAAATCTGCTGTGTGGAATATTTGTCAAACCTGCGATGGTCACCTGGTGAGGTCTCATCCAGAACTGGTAAAGTGGACTTCTTAGGTCTGCTGGCCTTCAGCCGGGCTGGAAGGCAGCAGAGTGTGAAGCTCGCTGTGCTGAAGTCAGTGAAGCAGTTCTAGCGGGGATGAGGACCAGGTGAAGTCAGCCTGAGGCCATCTTAGTCTTACCATAGTCCCTTCTGGCCTCCTTGGCCCCCAACAAGTCCAGTAGAGTCCCGGGCGTGGTCCTACGTCCAGATCTCCGTGGGCACCATGCCCTCCTTGGTGCCCACAGAGGGCATGAGGTTCTGCTCGGACAGGAAGTCCAGGGGAAACTGCACCAAAAAGCCTCGTATTTTCCGCAGCTCCTCCTGGGCCCGGGCCAGGTCGGTCTGGGCCAGACCGGGCTCGGACTGGTACTTTTCCAGCTCTGACATGTTGCGCACCAGCGAGGACGGGAGGCAGCGGAACACCTGGGGGGCCACAAACGAGGACACAACGTTGGGTTACAGGACTTCTTGGTTCCTTGCAGAGATGTAGACAACCACCACGGACCACGGACCACGGACCACGGACTACACCCGCCGTTCTACATCGGGCTGTCCAACTATGACATCACCACCTTAAAGAAGATTGCTGTTTGCAACTGCTGAAAAAGATAAGAACATGTTTTGTTTCTACTCATACAGGCCTTAAAAACATCCAAACACCTCCATCAAAGTAGTCTAAATGGGCTGTCAAAGTGTACCGACATACATCCTCATCCTTCTACTATCCAGGTGAGAGGCAAGGTTTGTGATCCACAATAAAGTTCCAGGAGCAAAGAAGCCAGGATGCAGTCAATATAAACAACATGAGCAGAAATAGTACATCTGCCTTAGAACTTATAATAACAATATTACTTATAATAACAACATCACTTATAATAACAACATCACTTATAATAACAATATTACTTATAATAACAATATTACTTATAATAACAATATCACTTATAATAACAATATCACTTATAATAACAATATTACTTATAATAACAATATTACTTATAATAACAATATTACTTATAATAACAATATTACTTATAATAACAATATTACTTATAATAACAATATCACTTATAATAACAATATCACTTATAATAACAATATTACTTATAATAACAATATGACTTATAATAATAATATCACTTATAATAATATTACTTATAATAACAATATCACTTATAATAACAATATTACTTATAATAACAATATTACTTATAATAACAATATTACTTATAATAACAATATCACTTATAATAACAATATCACTTATAATAACAATATTACTTATAATAACAATATCACTTATAATAACAATATCACTTATAATAACAATATTACTTGTAATAATAATATTACTTATAATAACAATATCACTTATAATAACAATATTACTTATAATAACAATATTACTTATAATAACAATATTACTTATAATAACAATATGACTTATAATAATAATATCACTTATAATAATATTACTTATAATAACAATATTACTTATAATAACAATATTACTTATAATAACAATATCACTTATAATAACAATATCACTTACACTTGCTTAATATTATATTATAATAACAATATCATTTACACTTGTTTAATATTCTACTCATTTGAATTTAAATTCTCATCATGGAAATAGAGAATTATTGGGCCTTTTTAGATGGTTATTTATTGAGATTGGCTCCGTTTTAAGCAGACTTTTATTGATGTTTATTTATTATTTATTGACCCAGGGGCCACGTATACAAAAGTAGTCAAGCACTAGTCGAGGTTTCTGTGCTTTATCTGTTATACTGAGCTCAATACGGGGCTAGAGCGGACTATACTTTAGGGCAGGAACAAACAAACACAGGGGCTATTTCATCCCTACAAGCCTGTTTCGCAGATTTTTTTTAGAATCCCCTGAAGAGCAGTGAAACCTGCTTAACAGAACTGTAGGGATAAAATAGCCCGTGTGTTTTTTCCTAACCTAATGTGTATATATATCCATCCATCCATTTTCTACCGCTTATTCCCTTTTGGGGTCGCGGGGGGCGCTGGCGCCTATCTCAGCTATATATATATATATATATATATATATATATGAAGGTATGTATGTATATATGTATGTATGTATAAATATATATATATATATGTTTATATATATATATATATATATATGTTTATATATATATATATATATATATATATGTTTATACATATATATATATACATATATATATATATATTTTTATATATATATATATATATAAAATGTTTGTGCATTTGCAAATCCTTTTCAAGCCATATTCAGTTGAATATGCTACAAAGACAACATATTTCATGTTCAAACTCATAAACATTTTTTTTGTGTGCAAATAATCGTTAACTTTAGAATTTGATGCCGGCAACACGTGACAAAGAAGTTTGGAAAAGTGGCAATAAATACTGATAAAGTTGAGGAATGCTCATCAAACACTTATTTGGAACATCCCACAGGTGTGCAGGCTAATTGGGAACAGGTGGGTGCCATGATTGGCTATAAAAACAGCTTCCATGAAATGTTAAGTAATTCACAAACAAGGATGGGGTGAGGGTCACCACTTTGTAAGCAAATTGTGGAACAGTTTTAGAACAACATTTCTCAACGAGCTATTGCAAGGAATTTAGGGATTTTATCATCTACGGTCTGTAAAATCATCAAAAAGTTCAGAGAATCTGGAGAAATCACTGCACATAAGCGATGATATTACAGACTTTTGATCCCTCAGGCGGTACTGCATCAAAAACCGACATCAGTGTGTAAAAGATATCACCACATGGGCTCAGGAACACTTCAGAAAACCACTGTCAGTAACTACAGTTGGTCGCTACATCTGTAAGTGCAAGTTAAAACTCTACTATGCAAAGCCAAACCCATTTATCAACAACACCCAGAATCGCCTCCGGCTTGGCTGGGCGCCGTGTTCATCTAAGATGGACTGATGCAAAGTGGAAAAGTGTTCTGTGGTCTGACGAGTCCACATTTCAAATTGTTTTTGGAAACTGTAGTAGACGTGGTGTCCTCCGGAACAAAGAGGAAAAGAACCATCCGGATTGTTGTAATTGGAAAAGCCGGCATCACCAGTGTGTATGCTTTATAAAAGTGTCCGGTCTACCTTCTCATAGATGGTGGCGTTGCGGCCGGCCGTGGTCATCCACACTTCCTTGTAGAAGCGGTCACTGATGGGGTCACGGAGGTCGATGCTGGCGTCGCTGTGCCCGCCGAGGATGGTCCTGCGCCAACACAACACTTAGTAGTCTTAATATTAGTAGGATTATTCTATCTGTGGTTACGTTAGCATGCTAACGTCAAAGTGCTAGCTTTCTGAGCTAATCTTGCAACCGTTTACCTTAGAGTCATATAACTTAGTATGTGACACTTGTCAACTGCTAGCATTATCATATTAGCATGCTAACAATAAAGTGCTAACTTATTTAGTTAACTGTACTTTATATTTCCTCTAATTCCATAGCCAAACACCTTAAGAGTCATGTAACTTGCTATGTTAAACAAGCTAACTATAATGATGCTCACAATAGCTTGCTAGCATGCTATCATTAGCATGCTAACTTTTTTTGAGCTAGCTTTGCAACCGTTTAGCCCAAAGTCATGTGAAACATGCAGACTGGTATCAGGCTATGGTTAACACACATGCTAAGTGTTAGCATTTTGATGTAAACATGCTACTGTTTAACGATAGCTCTGTGCCTCTTTATCAAAATTTCCACGGGAATGTTCTAGTTATTCTTATTATTGTGGTTGTCCTCTTAGCCAGGTGGTACCTGAAGCATTCCAGCCGCAGCTGCAGCGCGTAGGGACCAGCTTCATAGTCTCTCCCGTCCATCACAGAGGGGACCTTCTCCGTGTCCTCCACAATCACCGCCACCTCGCTGTCTCGTTTACCCAGCATGCTCCTGTCGTTGATGTTGGCCGAGCCTAGAAGACGCAGCTGCTCTCATCAAGTCTGCTTTTTCACACCACACTTTGCCATTTTCAACATCTGCAGCCAGAGATCTTCTATTAAACAGGAGCGCTCGGTTGAGAGCTGAACTCGCTGGCCGGTCTTTTGCTTGACTCGGCCTGGAGGTTGCTGGTTGAATTCCCCGGACGCAGTCAAGAGGGAAGTGAGGCGCAGTAGCTGCTCGTAACCAGCAGGTGGCACACCACTTCCCTGCAACGCATTTCAAGCCTGGTCGGCGCCCCACCTGAGAAAAGAAGGCGGCGGTGCCCCACCAGAGAAAACAAGGTAGCAATGCTCCACCTGAGAAAAGAAGGCAGCGGTGTCCCACCAGAGAAAAGAAGGCGGCGGCGCCCCACCACCGAAAGGAAGGTGTCAGGACCCCACCAGTAAAAAGATGGCGGCGGCGCAGTGCCAGAGAAAAGAAGGCGTTGGCGCCCCACCAGAGAAAAGAAGGTGGCAGTGCCCCACCAGAGAAAAGAAAGCGTCTGTGCCCCACCAGGAAAGAGAAGGTGGCAGCGCCCCAGCAGAGAAAAGAAGGCGTCGGCGCCCCAGCAGAGAAAAGAAGGCGGCAGTGCCCCACCAGAGAAAAGAAAGCGGCGGCGCCCCACTAGAAAAAAGACGGCAGCGAAGCCCTGCCAGAGAAAAGAAAGCGTTGGCACCCCACCAAGGAAAGGGAGGCATCGGCACCCCACCGGAGAAAAGAAGGCGTCTGCGCCCCAGCAGAGAAAAGAAGGCGTTGGCGCCCCAGCAGAGAAAAGAAGGCGTCGGCGCCCCAGCAGAGAAAAGAAGGCGTTGGCGCCCCAGCAGAGAAAAGAAGGCGTTGGCGCCCCAGCAGAGAAAAGAAGGCGTTGGCGCCCCAGCAGAGAAAAGAAGGCGTTGGCGCCCCAGCAGAGAAAAGAAGGCGTTGGCGCCCCACTAGAGAAAAGAAGGCGTTGGCGCCCCACTAGAGAAAAGAAGGCGTCGGCGCCCCACTAGAGAAAAGAAGGCGTCGGCGCCCCAGCAGAGAAAAGAAGGCGTCGGCGCCCCACTAGAGAAAAGAAGGCGTTGGCGCCCCACTAGAGAAAAGAAGGCGTCGGCGCCCCAGCAGAGAAAAGAAGGCGTCGGCGCCCCAGCAGAGAAAAGAAGGCGTTGGCGCCCCACTAGAGAAAAGAAGGCGTTGGCGCCCCACTAGAGAAAAGAAGGCGTTGGCGCCCCAGCAGAGAAAAGAAGGCGTCGGCGCCCCACTAGAGAAAAGAAGGCGTCGGCGCCCCAGCAGAGAAAAGAAGGCGTCGGCGCCCCACTAGAGAAAAGAAGGCGTTGGCGCCCCACTAGAGAAAAGAAGGCGTCGGCGCCCCAGCAGAGAAAAGAAGGCGTCGGCGCCCCAGCAGAGAAAAGAAGGCGTCGGCGCCCCAGCAGAGAAAAGAAGGCGTCGGCGCCCCAGCAGAGAAAAGAAGGCGTTGGCGCCCCAGCAGAGAAAAGAAGGCGTTGGCGCCCCAGCAGAGAAAAGAAGGCGTTGGCGCCCCAGCAGAGAAAAGAAGGCGTCGGCGCCCCAGCAGAGAAAAGAAGGCGTTGGCGCCCCAGCAGAGAAAAGAAGGCGTTGGCGCCCCAGCAGAGAAAAGAAGGCGTCGGCGCCCCAGCAGAGAAAAGAAGGCGTTGGCGCCCCACTAGAGAAAAGAAGGCGTTGGCGCCCCAGCAGAGAAAAGAAGGCGTTGGCGCCCCAGCAGAGAAAAGAAGGCGTTGGCGCCCCAGCAGAGAAAAGAAGGCGTTGGCGCCCCAGCAGAGAAAAGAAGGCGTTGGCGCCCCAGCAGAGAAAAGAAGGCGTTGGCGCCCCAGCAGAGAAAAGAAGGCGTCGGCGCCCCAGCAGAGAAAAGAAGGCGTCGGCGCCCCAGCAGAGAAAAGAAGGCGTCGGCGCCCCAGCAGAGAAAAGAAGGCGTCGGCGCCCCAGCAGAGAAAAGAAGGCGTCGGCGCCCCAGCAGAGAAAAGAAGGCGTCGGCGCCCCAGCAGAGAAAAGAAGGCGTCGGCGCCCCAGCAGAGAAAAGAAGGCGTTGGCGCCCCAGCAGAGAAAAGAAGGCGTTGGCGCCCCAGCAGAGAAAAGAAGGCGTCGGCGCCCCAGCAGAGAAAAGAAGGCGTCGGCGCCCCAGCAGAGAAAAGAAGGCGTTGGCGCCCCAGCAGAGAAAAGAAGGCGTTGGCGCCCCACTAGAGAAAAGAAGGCGTTGGCGCCCCAGCAGAGAAAAGAAGGCGTTGGCGCCCCACTAGAGAAAAGAAGGCGTCGGCGCCCCACTAGAGAAAAGAAGGCGTCGGCGCCCCACTAGAGAAAAGAAGGCGTCGGCGCCCCAGCAGAGAAAAGAAGGCGTCGGCGCCCCACTAGAGAAAAGAAGGCGTTGGCGCCCCACTAGAGAAAAGAAGGCGTCGGCGCCCCAGCAGAGAAAAGAAGGCGTCGGCGCCCCAGCAGAGAAAAGAAGGCGTTGGCGCCCCACTAGAGAAAAGAAGGCGTTGGCGCCCCACTAGAGAAAAGAAGGCGTCGGCGCCCCAGCAGAGAAAAGAAGGCGTCGGCGCCCCACTAGAGAAAAGAAGGCGTCGGCGCCCCACTAGAGAAAAGAAGGCGTCGGCGCCCCACTAGAGAAAAGAAGGCGTCGGCGCCCCAGCAGAGAAAAGAAGGCGTCGGCGCCCCAGCAGAGAAAAGAAGGCGTCGGCGCCCCAGCAGAGAAAAGAAGGCGTTGGCGCCCCAGCAGAGAAAAGAAGGCGTTGGCGCCCCAGCAGAGAAAAGAAGGCGTTGGCGCCCCAGCAGAGAAAAGAAGGCGTTGGCGCCCCAGCAGAGAAAAGAAGGCGTCGGCGCCCCAGCAGAGAAAAGAAGGCGTTGGCGCCCCAGCAGAGAAAAGAAGGCGTTGGCGCCCCAGCAGAGAAAAGAAGGCGTTGGCGCCCCAGCAGAGAAAAGAAGGCGTTGGCGCCCCAGCAGAGAAAAGAAGGCGTCGGCGCCCCAGCAGAGAAAAGAAGGCGTCGGCGCCCCAGCAGAGAAAAGAAGGCGTTGGCGCCCCAGCAGAGAAAAGAAGGCGTCGGCGCCCCAGCAGAGAAAAGAAGGCGTTGGCGCCCCACTAGAGAAAAGAAGGCGTTGGCGCCCCAGCAGAGAAAAGAAGGCGTTGGCGCCCCAGCAGAGAAAAGAAGGCGTTGGCGCCCCAGCAGAGAAAAGAAGGCGTTGGCGCCCCAGCAGAGAAAAGAAGGCGTTGGCGCCCCAGCAGAGAAAAGAAGGCGTCGGCGCCCCAGCAGAGAAAAGAAGGCGTCGGCGCCCCAGCAGAGAAAAGAAGGCGTCGGCGCCCCAGCAGAGAAAAGAAGGCGTCGGCGCCCCAGCAGAGAAAAGAAGGCGTCGGCGCCCCAGCAGAGAAAAGAAGGCGTTGGCGCCCCAGCAGAGAAAAGAAGGCGTCGGCGCCCCAGCAGAGAAAAGAAGGCGTCGGCGCCCCAGCAGAGAAAAGAAGGCGTCGGCGCCCCAGCAGAGAAAAGAAGGCGTTGGCGCCCCACTAGAGAAAAGAAGGCGTTGGCGCCCCAGCAGAGAAAAGAAGGCGTTGGCGCCCCACTAGAGAAAAGAAGGCGTCGGCGCCCCACTAGAGAAAAGAAGGCGTCGGCGCCCCACTAGAGAAAAGAAGGCGTCGGCGCCCCAGCAGAGAAAAGAAGGCGTCGGCGCCCCACTAGAGAAAAGAAGGCGTTGGCGCCCCACTAGAGAAAAGAAGGCGTCGGCGCCCCAGCAGAGAAAAGAAGGCGTCGGCGCCCCAGCAGAGAAAAGAAGGCGTTGGCGCCCCACTAGAGAAAAGAAGGCGTTGGCGCCCCACTAGAGAAAAGAAGGCGTTGGCGCCCCAGCAGAGAAAAGAAGGCGTCGGCGCCCCACTAGAGAAAAGAAGGCGTCGGCGCCCCACTAGAGAAAAGAAGGCGTCGGCGCCCCAGCAGAGAAAAGAAGGCGTCGGCGCCCCACTAGAGAAAAGAAGGCGTTGGCGCCCCACTAGAGAAAAGAAGGCGTCGGCGCCCCAGCAGAGAAAAAAGAAGGCGTCGGCGCCCCAGCAGAGAAAAGAAGGCGTCGGCGCCCCAGCAGAGAAAAGAAGGCGTTGGCGCCCCAGCAGAGAAAAGAAGGCGTTGGCGCCCCAGCAGAGAAAAGAAGGCGTCGGCGCCCCAGCAGAGAAAAGAAGGCGTTGGCGCCCCAGCAGAGAAAAGAAGGCGTTGGCGCCCCAGCAGAGAAAAGAAGGCGTCGGCGCCCCAGCAGAGAAAAGAAGGCGTTGGCGCCCCACTAGAGAAAAGAAGGCGTTGGCGCCCCAGCAGAGAAAAGAAGGCGTTGGCGCCCCAGCAGAGAAAAGAAGGCGTTGGCGCCCCAGCAGAGAAAAGAAGGCGTTGGCGCCCCAGCAGAGAAAAGAAGGCGTTGGCGCCCCAGCAGAGAAAAGAAGGCGTTGGCGCCCCAGCAGAGAAAAGAAGGCGTTGGCGCCCCAGCAGAGAAAAGAAGGCGTCGGCGCCCCAGCAGAGAAAAGAAGGCGTCGGCGCCCCAGCAGAGAAAAGAAGGCGTCGGCGCCCCAGCAGAGAAAAGAAGGCGTTGGCGCCCCAGCAGAGAAAAGAAGGTGTCGGCGCCCCAGCAGAGAAAAGAAGGCGTTGGCGCCCCAGCAGAGAAAAGAAGGCGTTGGCGCCCCAGCAGAGAAAAGAAGGCGTTGGCGCCCCAGCAGAGAAAAGAAGGCGTCGGCGCCCCAGCAGAGAAAAGAAGGCGTCGGCGCCCCAGCAGAGGAAAGAAGGCGTCGGCGCCCCAGCAGAGAAAAGAAGGCGTCGGCGCCCCAGCAGAGAAAAGAAGGCGTTGGCGCCCCAGCAGAGAAAAGAAGGCGTTGGCGCCCCAGCAGAGAAAAGAAGGCGTTGGCGCCCCAGCAGAGAAAAGAAGGCGTTGGCGCCCCAGCAGAGAAAAGAAGGCGTTGGCGCCCCAGCAGAGAAAAGAAGGCGTTGGCGCCCCAGCAGAGAAAAGAAGGCGTTGGCGCCCCAGCAGAGAAAAGAAGGCGTTGGCGCCCCAGCAGAGAAAAGAAGGCGTTGGCGCCCCAGCAGAGAAAAGAAGGCGTCGGCGCCCCAGCAGAGAAAAGAAGGCGTCGGCGCCCCAGCAGAGAAAAGAAGGCGTCGGCGCCCCAGCAGAGAAAAGAAGGCGTCGGCGCCCCAGCAGAGAAAAGAAGGCGTTGGCGCCCCACCAGAGAAAAGAAGGCGTCGGCGCCCCAGCAGAGAAAAGAAGGCGTCGGCGCCCCAGCAGAGAAAAGAAGGCGTTGGCGCCCCAGCAGAGAAAAGAAGGCGTTGGCGCCCCAGCAGAGAAAAGAAGGCGTCGGCGCCTCACCAGAGAAAAGAAGGCGTTGGCGCCCCAGCAGAGAAAAGAAGGCGTTGGCGCCCCAGCAGAGAAAAGAAGGCGTTGGCGCCCCAGCAGAGAAAAGAAGGTGTTGGTGCCCCAGCAGAGAAAAGAAGGTGTTGGCGCCCCAGCAGAGAAAAGAAGGCGTTGGCGCCCCAGCAGAGAAAAGAAGGCGTTGGCGCCCCAGCAGAGAAAAGAAGGCGTCGGCGCCTCACCAGAGAAAAGAAGGCGTTGGCGCCCCAGCAGAGAAAAGAAGGCGTTGGCGCCCCAGCAGAGAAAAGAAGGCGTTGGCGCCCCAGCAGAGAAAAGAAGGCGTTGGCGCCCCAGCAGAGAAAAGAAGGCGTTGGCGCCCCAGCAGAGAAAAGAAGGTGTTGGTGCCCCAGCAGAGAAAAGAAGGTGTTGGCGCCCCAGCAGAGAAAAGAAGGCGTTGGCGCCCCAGCAGAGAAAAGAAGGCGTTGGCGCCCCAGCAGAGAAAAGAAGGCGTCGGCGCCCCAGCAGAGAAAAGAAGGCGTGGTAAAGGCGGAGGTACGCACCGATGACGACGGTGTTGTCGTCGGCGATGAGCATCTTGCTGTGCACGTAGATGAGCTCGGTCACCAGGCGACCTTCCAAGTCGGCGTGCGTGCGCAGGCCGGCGAAGGAGATGTAGTTCATCCACTGGTCGTCCACTACAGAGGACACAGGTAGGTCACATGACCTGCAAGTGCTAGCACACGCCCACACTTACTCTCTGTCTTCAGCCGGGAGATGATGGAGTGCTCCCCCCGGATCATAGTCCTGTGCAAGACAAACGCGGCAAAAGTCCAATCAAAGTCGCTCTTGCTGCTCTTTAAACCCACCAATCACATCCATGGCCCCGCCCACTTTGGTCTCTCACTTTTAACACTTCAATTTGCAAAAATCAGGAAAACAGAACCTTAAAAAATGGAATAACTGTAAATATTGTTCATTACTTTGAATATTTAATACTAATAAACGAGATTGTTCAATTAATCAACTAAAATTACATTTTTTTTCCAACACCATTGAAGTTGTCACCTTGTGTAAAAGCTAAATAAAAAGAGAATACAAGGATTTGAAAATCCTTTTCAACTTATATTCAATTAATAGACTGCAAAGACCAAAAACTTAGTTTTTTTTTGCAAATATTAGCTCTTTTGGAGTTTGATGCCTGCGACATGTTTCCAAAGCAAAGCTGGCACAATTGGCAAAAAAGACTGAGAAAAGTGAGGAATGCTCATCAAACACTTATTGGGAACATCCCACAGGTGTGCAGGCTAATTGGGAACAGGTGGGTGCCATGATTGGCTATAAAAGCAGCTTCCAGGAAATGCTCACTCATTCACAAACAAGGACGGGGCGAAGGTCAACAAATGACTGAGCAAATTGTCCAGCAGTTTAAGAACATTTCTCAATGCAAGGAATTTAGGGATTTCACCATCTACTGTCTGTAATATCATCAAAAGATTCATAGAATCTGGAGAAATCACTGCATGTAAGTAGCAAGTCTGTGAGCCATCTATCAACAACACCCAGAAACGCCGCCGGCTTCTCTGGGCCCGAGCTCGTCTAAGATGGACTGATGCAAAGTGGAACATTGTTCTGTGGTCTGATTGGCTATAAATGAAACTTCCATGAAGTGCTCATTCATTCACAAACAAGGATGGAGTGAGGGTCACCACTTTGTCAACAAATGCGTGAGCAAGTTGTCAAACAGTTTAAGAACAACATTTCTCAATGAGTTATTGAAAGGAATTTAGGGATTTCACCTTGTAAGGTCTGGAATATCATCAAAAAGTTCAAAGAATCTGGAGAAATCACTGCATGTAAGCATGGACATTACAGACCCTCTATCCCTCAGGTGGTAGGTACTGCACCACAAAGCGACATCAGTGTGTAAGGGATATCACCACATGGGCTCAGGAACACTTCAGAAACCTGGTAAGTGCAAGTTAAAACTCTACTATGCAAAGCGAAAGCCATTTATCAACAACACCCAGAAACGCCGCTGGCTTCGCTGGAGCTTGAGCTCATCTAAGATGGACTGATGCAAAGTGGAACATTGTTCTGCGGTCTGATGAGTCCACATTTCAAATTGTTTTTGGAAATTGTGGACGTCATGTCCTCTCTGGAACAAAGAGGAAAAGAACCATCCAGATTGTTTTAGGCGCAAAGTGTAAAAGCCAGCATGTGTGATGGTATGGGGGTGTATTAGTGCCCAAGGCATGGGTAACTTACACATGTGTGATGGTATGGGTGTGTATTAGTGAACAAGACATGGGTAACTTACACATGTGTGATGGTATGGGGGTGTATTAGTGCCCAAGGCATGGGTAACTTACACATGTGTGATGGTATGGGTGTGTATTAGTGAACAAGACATGGGTAACTTACACATGTGTGATGGTATGGGGGTGTATTAGTGCCCAAGGCATGGGTAACTTACACATGTGTGATGGTATGGGTGTGTATTAGTGAACAAGACATGGGTAACTTACACATGTGTGATGGTATGGGGGTGTATTAGTGCCCAAGGCATGGGTAACTTACACATGTGTGATGGTATGGGTGTGTATTAGTGAACAAGACATGGGTAACTTACACATGTGTGATGGTATGGGGGTGTATTAGTGCCCAAGACATGGGTAACTTACACATGTGTGATGGTATGGGGGTGTATTAGTGCCCAAGACATGGGTAACTTACACATGTGTGATGGTATGGGGGTGTATTAGTGAACAAGACATGGGTAACTTACACATGTGTGATGGTATGGGGGTGTATTAGTGCCCAAGACATGGGTAACTTACACATGTGTGATGGTATGGGGGTGTATTAGTGCCCAAGGCATGGGTAACTTACACATCTGTGAAGGCACCATTAATGCTGAAAGGTACATACAGCTTTTGGAGCAACATATGTTGTCATCCAAGCAACGTTATCATGGACGCCCCTGCTTATTTCAGCAAGACACTGCTGAAACAACGTGGCTTCATAGTAAAAGAGTGGGGATACTAGACTAAAGTTGCACATCAAGCAAGAATGGCAAAGAATTAAACCTGAAAAGTTTCAAAAATGTGTCTCCTCAGTTCCCAAACATTTACTGAGTGTTGTTAAAAGGAAAGGCCATGTAACACACTGGTAAAAATGACCCTTTTTTGCAATGTGTTGCTGCCATTAAATTTTAAATTAGTGATTATATATAAGTTGAAAAGGATTTGCAAATCCTTGTATTCTGTTTTTAATTACAAACTACACAACATTGACTGGTTTTGTAACTCTTAATTTGACGTAATATTCATGTGATAATAGTGTAAATAATCATTGATGGGAAAAGCAATCATGAATAGAAACACATAGTTGAATATAGATATCAATGATTATTTCGCCCTAAATCACTAGTGTCTCAAAGGGCTGCACAAAGTACCTGTAGTTAAAGTGCATGACGGCCTGGATGGCGTTTCCTCCGCCTGTGGTGATGTCGCCCTCAAAGCCGGGAAGCAGGGGGGTCACCACGTACACCCGGTACTTCTTACCCTCGCTGACAACACACACACACACTTTGTTACCATCATCATCATCATCATCACACCCTCGTCTACAGTGTTAATAACACATTCTTCTATTTCATTTCTTTGATGGCTTATTTGCCATGCTGGGTGTGCCTAATGAAGTGGCCGCAGAGGTCGAGGAGATCCTTACTTGTGCGCCCTGATGATCCGCTGGATGATGGCGTCTCCGATTTTGTTGTACACAAAGCGGTTGTCGGCACAGCTGATGAAGAACTGGTTCTAAGGGAGACAAGACCAAGAAATGTAAATCGTAAAAATAATAATAATAAGAAGAAGAATGAAAGCTGTGAGCAGCATCATTTTGTCACTTCCTGTTGCCGTAGGAAGTCACAAGAACATGTGGTCTTAGAGCATCCGTGTCCAAACCACAAGGGCGGCCTGCCGGCGTCTTCAATTTGGTCGCCGAGACGCCATGACTTTGGTTAAGAATGTTGCCCGCAGGGAGATAACATTTATTTTAAAAGTTTAATGTCCTTGGTGCTGAAACTATGTCGCCATCTAGTGGACAAAGCGGGTTTATCATTTCATTTTAATAAACAGATGTGCAGCATTCATTTATATCACCCAATGCAAACAACCTTCCCCAGTCAAGGTGCAAAATATATATATATATATATATATATATATATATATATATATATATATATATATACACATACATATATATGTGTATATATACACATACATATATACATACATATACATATATATATATATATATATATATATATATATATATATATATATATATATATATATATATATATATATATATATATATATAGATATATATGTATATATATATATATATTAGGGGTGTAACGTACACAAACATTTGGGTTTGGTACGTACCTGGGTTTAGAGGTCACGGTTCGGTTCATTTTCGGTACAGTAAGAAAACAACAAAATATAAATGTTTTGGTTATTTATTTACCAAACTTGTAAACAATGGCTTTATCCTTTTAACATTGGGAACACTATAATAATTCTGCCCACGTTAATCCACATTAAACTGCCTCAAGTTGTTGCTTTGATTAAATAAAATAAAAAAACCTTTCTTTTACATCTAAAAAGTGCAACATTAAACTGTTTCCATTGAAACTGTTTAATGTCAACTCATCATGCTTCATTTATTACAACATTTGGGAAGTCTGTAGTTGACTTTTATTATGTAAATGTTGCATTTGTATCAACATGTGATAGCAGGGACCCTGCCATTCAAAACTAGGCAGCTACATTACTAATGATTCATGTAACTATAGCTGAAAAATAGTACAATTGCAATAGGAGAGACTATTCATCCCTGAACACCATGGAGTTCAATGAAATAACAGACAGACAGGACTTTGCTGCCCCCAACACACACGCACACACACACACACACACACATGCGCTGCTGCCCCTAACACGCACACACACACACGCAAGCATGCACACACACGCACGCACACACAGAAAAATGAGCTAACGTTACGCTGAAAGCTAATTAGCCTTCACCTCAAGCCTATACTGTGAGCTAGCTGAGCTGCAGTTTAAGTTTCTAGATCATGGGTGTCAAACTCAAATACAGAGTGGGCCAAAATGTAAAACCGAACAAAGCAGCGGGCCGAGTTTGAACAAATGTACCTTTTAATAGGGACCCAAACAAGTTTTGCATTGAATATTGAACAAGCAAGGCTTATATAACTTTATAGTGACATGCAAAATCCAGTTTTAAATAATAATAATAATAATGAAAAAATATCAATGGCATATCAAATAAAATTTTAATAAAAATGGAATGCCTCTATTCGGCGGTGGGGTTGAGGTGGACGAGGTCTGGTGATAGCGGGGAGTGTATGTTGTAGCGTCCCGGAAGAGTTAGTGCTGCAAGGCGTTCTGGGTATTTGTTCTGTTGTGTTTATGTTGTGTTACGGTGCGGATGTTTTCCTGAAATGTGTCATTCTTGTTTGGTGTGGGTTCACAGTGTGGCGCATATTTGTAACAGTGTTAAGTTTATACGGCCACCCTCAGTGTGACCTGTATGGCTGTTGACCAAGTATGACTTGCATTCACTTGTGTGTGTGTATAAGCCGCATATATTATGTGACTGGACCGGCACGCTGTTTGCATGGAGGAAAGGCGGACTGGAGACAGGTTGTAGAGAACGCTAATGGAAGTGCCTTTAAAGCCCAGCCCAAATATTGTTGTCCTGGATGAAATTCGGGAGGAGCAATGAACTTCGGGAGTCTCCCGGGAAAATTGGGAGGTTGGCAAGTAAGAGTGTTAGCGGTGAATGTGGTGTTACAGCGGCGGGCCAGCTCTAATGTTAATTTGATATTGCCTCAAGGGCCAAGTGAAATTACACGGCGTGTCCAGGGTTTGAAGGACTGAAACTCTACATAAAACAAGAATGGGAAAGAATTCCACTTTCAAAGCTTCAACAATTAGTTTCCTCAGTTCCCAAACGTTTATTGAGTGTTGTTAAAAGAAAAGATGATGTAACACAGTGGTGAACATGCCCTTTCCCAACTACTTTGGCACGTGTTGCAGCCATGAAATTCTAAGTTAATTATTATTTACAAAAAAAAAAAACATCAAATATGTTGTCTTTGTAGCATATTCAACTGAATATGGCTTGAAAAGGATTTGCAAATCATTGTATTCTGTTTATATTTACATCTAACACCATTTACCAACTCATATGGAAGCGGGGTTTGTATATATATATATATATATATATATATATATATATATATATGCCCTGTGATGAGGTGGCGACTTATCCAGACCCCAAAGGGAATAAGCGGTAGAAATGGATGGATGGATACAGGTATTATATATATACATATATATATATATATATACACACACACACACACACACGTATGTATATATATATGTACGTATATATGTATGTATATATACATGTATATATGGTGTGTATATATACATATATATGTATATATACATATGTATAAATACATATATAGATGTATATATGTATGTATATATACATATATACATACACACATTCATGTATATATATATAAATATATATATGCACATGTATGTATATATATATATGTATATATCTATGTATTTGTATATATGTATCTACTTATATATACATATACACATATATATGCATATGTATGTCTATGTGTATATATATTATATACATAAATTATATATATATATGTATGTGTATATATATATATATATATTCTATATATATATTTATATATATATATATACACACAAGTATATATATATATATATATATATATATATATATATATATATATATATATATATATATATTTATATATACACACAGGTGTGTATATATAAATAAATACATATGTATATGATAGTGTACATGCAGCCGGCTTTTGGCCCCTTGACCAATTTTCTTTTTTTAGCCCAATGTGGCCCCCAAGTGACTAAGTTCTGACACTCCTGCTTTAAAGTGTCATCGTTCTCACACAAACATTAATTACAATCCAGAAATAATCGCGTGGAGTCGAGTTATTCTCGTGTTATGGTTTTGACTGACCATCAAAGTCTGTCGCCATGCCCCGCCCACATCTTACGGCAGACGCTAACATGCTTCGTGATTTTCCGTCGTCCATCCTTTTGGGATCCGTGACGTGGATTTGGGTTGTGTTGGTCAAAGTCCCGTGGAGGAGTTGGTCAAAAGATCACCTTTGATTTTACTTGAAAATCTTCCGACTAGTTTTGTGCGGACATCCGCCACAAATGTAGTGCTGATTCATGACATGTGTATGTTTTAATAATGGAGGGCGCTACTCGGTGACTTTTTCAACTTGGTCTACAGGAAGTTTCACTTTTTTTGGACACACTCGCTAACTTGGGTGGGTTTTCCCAAAAGTTGAGAGCCCCAAAATGCAAGAAAAGACAGAGAATATGAATATGAATACAAATAATGTCCTGGTTGACGCTTGACTCTCACCTCGATGTAAATGTAGTGGTTGCTCTTGGCGATGACTTGGATGTAGGCGCAGTGGATGGACTCCTCGTGGTACTTGATCCCCGCCGACCAATCAGACGCTGAACGCAGGACCTGACAGAGTAAGGAAGACCCTGAGAACGCCTGAAGGACCTGCGTCCCATCGGACACTTCATTAGGTACACCTGCACAATCTGAAAGTTGACTTCAAAGCAACACATTTATTTACTTCAAAGCAACACCTTGGCAACACGGACAAGAACATCCCGGAAGGTCATTAACCAAAAGAAATAATTGACTAGAAAGGGACGGCTGTAAACAACTACAATGTATCCCACAGGGCCTTCTCTGATTTATGGAGGCTCAATTGGAATCCAAATAAATACAGAATTTAATCATTATTTGGATGTGTCATTAGTGGATGTAAAAAAAATATATATGTTTATTTCACTATTTAAATATTTCATGAGTAAATTAATTATTTTAAAGTCTAATTGTCAATTAGACTTTAAAATAATATTGCCATGCCAAAATGCATTATTTCACAGTCAAACTAAATAAGACATCTATGACATTGTTGTATGTGACATCTATGACATTGTTGTATGTGATATATGACATCTATGACATTGTTGTATGTGATATATGACATCTATGACATTGTTGTATGTGATATATGACATCTATGACGTTGTTGTATGTGATATATGACATCTATGACATTGTTGTATGTGATATATGACATCTATGACATTGTTGTATGTGATATATGACATCTATGACATTGTTGTATGTGATATATGACATCTATGACATTGTATGTGATATATGACATCTATGACATTGTTGTATGTGATATATGACATCTATGACATTGTTGTATGTGATATATGACATCTATGACATTGTTGTATGTGATATATGACATCTATGACATTGTTGTATGTGACATCTATGACATTGTTGTATGTGATATATGACATCTATGACATTGTTGTATGTGACATCTATGACATTGTTGTATGTGACATCTATGACATTGTTGTATGTGATATATGACATCTATGACATTGTTGTATGTGATATATGACATCTATGACATTGTTGTATGTGATATATGACATCTATGACATTGTTGTATGTGACATCTATGACATTGTTGTATGTGATATATGACATCTATGACATTGTTGTATGTGACATCTATGACATTGTTGTATGTGATATATGACATCTATGACATTGTTGTATGTGACATCTATGACATTGTTGTATGTGATATATGACATCTATGACATTGTTGTATGTGACATCTATGACATTGTTGTATGTGATATATGACATCTATGACATTGTTGTATGTGACATCTATGACATTGTTGTATGTGATATATGACATCTATGACATTGTTGTATGTGACATCTATGACATTGTTGTATGTGATATATGACATCTATGACATTGTTGTATGTGATATATGACATCTATGACATTGTTGTATGTGATATATGACATCTATGACATTGTTGTATGTGATATATGACATCTATGACATTGTTGTATGTGATATATGACATCTATGACATTGTTGTATGTGATATATGACATCTATGACATTGTTGTATGTGATATATGACATCTATGACATTGTTGTATGTGATATATGACATCTATGACATTGTTGTATGTGATATATGACATCTATGACATTGTTGTATATGACATCTATGACATTGTTGTATGTGATATATGACATCTATGACATTGTTGTATGTGATACATGACATCTATGACATTGTTGTATGTGATATATGACATCTATGACATTGTTGTATGTGATATATGACATCTATGACATTGTTGTATGTGATATATGACATCTATGACATTGTTGTATGTGATATATGACATGTATGACATTGTTGTATGTGATATATGACATCTATGACATTGTTGTATGTGATATATGACATCTATGACATTGTTGTATGTGACATCTATGACATCGTTGTATGTGATATATGACATCTATGACATTGTTGTATGTGACATCTATGACATTGTTGTATGTGATATATGACATCTATGACATTGTTGTATGTGACATCTATGACATTGTTGTATGTGATATATGACATCTATGACATTGTTGTATGTGATATATGACATCTATGACATTGTTGTATGTGATATATGACATCTATGACGTTGTTGTATGTGATATATGACATCTATGACATTGTTGTATGTGATATATGACATCTATGACATTGTTGTATGTGATATATGACATCTATGACATTGTTGTATGTGATATATGACATCTATGACATTGTTGTATGTGATATATGACATCTATGACATTGTTGTATGTGATATATGACATCTATGACATTGTTGTATGTGATATATGACATCTATGACATTGTTGTATGTGACATCTATGACATTGTTGTATGTGATATATGACATCTATGACATTGTTGTATGTGACATCTATGACATTGTTGTATGTGACATCTATGACATTGTTGTATGTGATATATGACATCTATGACATTGTTGTATGTGATATATGACATCTATGACATTGTTGTATGTGATATATGACATCTATGACATTGTTGTATGTGACATCTATGACATTGTTGTATGTGATATATGACATCTATGACATTGTTGTATGTGACATCTATGACATTGTTGTATGTGATATATGACATCTATGACATTGTTGTATGTGACATCTATGACATTGTTGTATGTGATATATGACATCTATGACATTGTTGTATGTGACATCTATGACATTGTTGTATGTGATATATGACATCTATGACATTGTTGTATGTGACATCTATGACATTGTTGTATGTGATATATGACATCTATGACATTGTTGTATGTGACATCTATGACATTGTTGTATGTGATATATGACATCTATGACATTGTTGTATGTGATATATGACATCTATGACATTGTTGTATGTGATATATGACATCTATGACATTGTTGTATGTGATATATGACATCTATGACATTGTTGTATGTGATATATGACATCTATGACATTGTTGTATGTGATATATGACATCTATGACATTGTTGTATGTGATATATGACATCTATGACATTGTTGTATGTGATATATGACATCTATGACATTGTTGTATGTGATATATGACATCTATGACATTGTTGTATATGACATCTATGACATTGTTGTATGTGATATATGACATCTATGACATTGTTGTATGTGATACATGACATCTATGACATTGTTGTATGTGATACATGACATCTATGACATTGTTGTATGTGATATATGACATCTATGACATTGTTGTATGTGATATATGACATCTATGACATTGTTGTATGTGATATATGACATGTATGACATTGTTGTATGTGATATATGACATCTATGACATTGTTGTATGTGATATATGACATCTATGACATTGTTGTATGTGACATCTATGACATCGTTGTATGTGATATATGACATCTATGACATTGTTGTATGTGACATCTATGACATTGTTGTATGTGATATATGACATCTATGACATTGTTGTATGTGATATATGACATCTATGACATTGTTGTATGTGATATATGACATCTATGACATTGTTGTATGTGATATATGACATCTATGACATTGTTGTATGTGACATCTATGACATTGTTGTATGTGATATATGACATCTATGACATTGTTGTATGTGACATCTATGACATTGTTGTATGTGATATATGACATCTATGACATTGTTGTATGTGATATATGACATCTATGACATTGTTGTATGTGATATATGACATCTATGACATTGTTGTATGTGATATATGACATCTATGACATTGTTGTATGTGATATATGACATCTATGACATTGTTGTATGTGATATATGACATCTATGACATTGTTGTATGTGATATATGACATCTATGACGTTGTTGTATGTGATATATGACATCTATGACATTGTTGTATGTGATATATGACATCTATGACATTGTTGTATGTGATATATGACATCTATGACATTGTTGTATGTGATATATGACATCTATGACATTGTTGTATGTGATATATGACATCTATGACATTGTTGTATGTGATATATGACATCTATGACATTGTTGTATGTGACATCTATGACATTGTTGTATGTGATATATGACATCTATGACATTGTTGTATGTGACATCTATGACATTGTTGTATGTGACATCTATGACATTGTTGTATGTGATATATGACATCTATGACATTGTTGTATGTGATATATGACATCTATGACATTGTTGTATGTGATATATGACATCTATGACATTGTTGTATGTGACATCTATGACATTGTTGTATGTGATATATGACATCTATGACATTGTTGTATGTGACATCTATGACATTGTTGTATGTGATATATGACATCTATGACATTGTTGTATGTGACATCTATGACATTGTTGTATGTGATATATGACATCTATGACATTGTTGTATGTGACATCTATGACATTGTTGTATGTGATATATGACATCTATGACATTGTTGTATGTGACATCTATGACATTGTTGTATGTGATATATGACATCTATGACATTGTTGTATGTGACATCTATGACATTGTTGTATGTGATATATGACATCTATGACATTGTTGTATGTGATATATGACATCTATGACATTGTTGTATGTGATATATGACATCTATGACATTGTTGTATGTGATATATGACATCTATGACATTGTTGTATGTGATATATGACATCTATGACATTGTTGTATGTGATATATGACATCTATGACATTGTTGTATGTGATATATGACATCTATGACATTGTTGTATGTGATACATGACATCTATGACATTGTTGTATGTGATACATGACATCTATGACATTGTTGTATGTGATATATGACATCTATGACATTGTTGTATGTGATATATGACATCTATGACATTGTTGTATGTGATATATGACATGTATGACATTGTTGTATGTGATATATGACATCTATGACATTGTTGTATGTGATATATGACATCTATGACATTGTTGTATGTGACATCTATGACATCGTTGTATGTGATATATGACATCTATGACATTGTTGTATGTGACATCTATGACATTGTTGTATGTGATATATGACATCTATGACATTGTTGTATGTGATATATGACATCTATGACATTGTTGTATGTGATATATGACATCTATGACATTGTTGTATGTGATATATGACATCTATGACATTGTTGTATGTGACATCTATGACATTGTTGTATGTGATATATGACATCTATGACATTGTTGTATGTGACATCTATGACATTGTTGTATGTGATATATGACATCTATGACATTGTTGTATGTGATATATGACATCTATGACATTGTTGTATGTGATATATGACATCTATGACATTGTTGTATGTGATATATGACATCTATGACATTGTTGTATGTGATATATGACATCTATGACATTGTTGTATGTGATATATGACATCTATGACATTGTTGTATGTGATATATGACATCTATGACGTTGTTGTATGTGATATATGACATCTATGACATTGTTGTATGTGATATATGACATCTATGACATTGTTGTATGTGATATATGACATCTATGACATTGTTGTATGTGATATATGACATCTATGACATTGTTGTATGTGATATATGACATCTATGACATTGTTGTATGTGATATATGACATCTATGACATTGTTGTATGTGACATCTATGACATTGTTGTATGTGATATATGACATCTATGACATTGTTGTATGTGACATCTATGACATTGTTGTATGTGACATCTATGACATTGTTGTATGTGATATATGACATCTATGACATTGTTGTATGTGATATATGACATCTATGACATTGTTGTATGTGATATATGACATCTATGACATTGTTGTATGTGACATCTATGACATTGTTGTATGTGATATATGACATCTATGACATTGTTGTATGTGACATCTATGACATTGTTGTATGTGATATATGACATCTATGACATTGTTGTATGTGACATCTATGACATTGTTGTATGTGATATATGACATCTATGACATTGTTGTATGTGACATCTATGACATTGTTGTATGTGATATATGACATCTATGACATTGTTGTATGTGACATCTATGACATTGTTGTATGTGATATATGACATCTATGACATTGTTGTATGTGACATCTATGACATTGTTGTATGTGATATATGACATCTATGACATTGTTGTATGTGATATATGACATCTATGACATTGTTGTATGTGATATATGACATCTATGACATTGTTGTATGTGATATATGACATCTATGACATTGTTGTATGTGATATATGACATCTATGACATTGTTGTATGTGATATATGACATCTATGACATTGTTGTATGTGATATATGACATCTATGACATTGTTGTATGTGATATATGACATCTATGACATTGTTGTATGTGATATATGACATCTATGACATTGTTGTATATGACATCTATGACATTGTTGTATGTGATATATGACATCTATGACATTGTTGTATGTGATACATGACATCTATGACATTGTTGTATGTGATATATGACATCTATGACATTGTTGTATGTGATATATGACATCTATGACATTGTTGTATGTGATATATGACATCTATGACATTGTTGTATGTGATATATGACATGTATGACATTGTTGTATGTGATATATGACATCTATGACATTGTTGTATGTGATATATGACATCTATGACATTGTTGTATGTGACATCTATGACATCGTTGTATGTGATATATGACATCTATGACATTGTTGTATGTGACATCTATGACATTGTTGTATGTGATATATGACATCTATGACATTGTTGTATGTGATATATGACATCTATGACATTGTTGTATGTGATATATGACATCTATGACATTGTTGTATGTGATATATGACATCTATGACATTGTTGTATGTGATATATGACATCTATGACATTGTTGTATGTGATATATGACATCTATGACATTGTTGTATGTGATATATGACATCTATGACATTGTTGTATGTGACATCTATGACATTGTTGTATGTGATATATGACATCTATGACATTGTTGTATGTGATATATGACATCTATGACATTGTTGTATGTGATATATGACATCTATGACATTGTTGTATGTGACATCTATGACATTGTTGTATGTGATATATGACATCTATGACATTGTTGTATGTGACATCTATGACATTGTTGTATGTGATATATGACATCTATGACATTGTTGTATGTGACATCTATGACATTGTTGTATGTGATATATGACATCTATGACATTGTTGTATGTGATATATGACATCTATGACATTGTTGTATGTGATATATGACATCTATGACATTGTTGTATGTGATATATGACATCTATGACATTGTTGTATATGACATCTATGACATTGTTGTATGTGATATATGACATCTATGACATTGTTGTATGTGATACATGACATCTATGACATTGTTGTATGTGATATATGACATCTATGACATTGTTGTATGTGATATATGACATCTATGACATTGTTGTATGTGATATATGACATGTATGACATTGTTGTATGTGATATATGACATCTATGACATTGTTGTATGTGATATATGACATCTATGACATTGTTGTATGTGACATCTATGACATCGTTGTATGTGATATATGACATCTATGACATTGTTGTATGTGACATCTATGACATTGTTGTATGTGATATATGACATCTATGACATTGTTGTATGTGATATATGACATCTATGACATTGTTGTATGTGATATATGACATCTATGACATTGTTGTATGTGATATATGACATCTATGACATTGTTGTATGTGATATATGACATCTATGACATTGTTGTATGTGATATATGACATCTATGACATTGTTGTATGTGATATCTATGACATTGTTGTATGTGATATATGACATCTATGACATTGTTGTATGTTGATATATGACATCTATGACATTGTTGTATGTGATATATGACATCTATGACATTGTTGTATGTGACATCTATGACATTGTTGTATGTGATATATGACATCTATGACATTGTTGTATGTGACATCTATGACATTGTTGTATGTGATATATGACATCTATGACATTGTTGTATGTGACATCTATGACATTGTTGTATGTGATATATGACATCTATGACATTGTTGTATGTGATATATGACATCTATGACATTGTTGTATGTGATATATGACATCTATGACATTGTTGTATGTGATATATGACATCTATGACATTGTTGTATGTGATATATGACATCTATGACATTGTTGTATGTGACATCTATGACATTGTTGTATGTGATATATGACATCTATGACATTGTTGTATGTGACATCTATGACATTGTTGTATGTGATATATGACATCTATGACATTGTTGTATGTGACATCTATGACATTGTTGTATGTGATATATGACATCTATGACATTGTTGTATGTGATATATGACATCTATGACATTGTTGTATGTGACATCTATGACATTGTTGTATGTGATATATGACATCTATGACATTGTTGTATGTGACATCTATGACATTGTTGTATGTGATATATGACATCTATGACATTGTTGTATGTGACATCTATGACATTGTTGTATGTGATATATGACATCTATGACATTGTTGTATGTGATATATGACATCTATGACATTGTTGTATGTGACATCTATGACATTGTTGTATGTGATATATGACATCTATGACATTGTTGTATGTGACATCTATGACATTGTTGTATGTGATGTATGACATCTATGACATTGTTGTATGTGATATATGACATGTATGACATTGTTGTATGTGATATATGACATCTATGACATTGTTGTATGTGATATATGACATCTATGACATTGTTGTATGTGATATATGACATCTATGACATTGTTGTATGTGATATATGACATCTATGACATTGTTGTATGTGATATATGACATCTATGACATTGTTGTATGTGATATATGACATCTACGACATTGTTGTATGTGATATATGACATCTATGACATTGTTGTATGTGATATATGACATCTATGACATCGTTGTATGTGATATATGACATCTATGACATTGTTGTATGTGACATCTATGACATTGTTGTATGTGACATCTATGACATTGTTGTATGTGATATATGACATCTATGACATTGTTGTATGTGATATATGACATCTATGACATTGTTGTATGTGATATATGACATCTATGACATTGTTGTATGTGATATATGACATCTATGACATTGTTGTATGTGATATATGACATCTATGACATTGTTGTATGTGATATATGACATCTATGACATTGTTGTATGTGACATCTATGACATTGTTGTATGTGATATATGACATCTATGACATTGTTGTATGTGATATATGACATCTATGACATTGTTGTATGTGATATATGACATCTATGACATTGTTGTATGTGACATCTATGACATTGTTGTATGTGACATCTATGACATTGTTGTATGTGACATCTATGACATTGTTGTATGTGATATATGACATCTATGACATTGTTGTATGTGATATATGACATCTATGACATTGTTGTATGTGATATATGACATCTATGACATTGTTGTATGTGATATATGACATCTATGACATTGTTGTATGTGATATATGACATCTATGACATTGTTGTATGTGATATATGACATCTATGACATTGTTGTATGTGATATATGACATCTATGACATTGTTGTATGTGATATATGACATCTATGACATTGTTGTATGTGATATATGACATCTATGACATTGTTGTATGTGATATATGACATCTATGACATTGTTGTATGTGATATATGACATCTATGACATTTGAGGTGAATAAAGACACAAAACAGATTCTTTGTGACGCACACACACACACACACACATACATACACACACACACACACACACACACACACACACACACACACACACACACACACACACACACACACACACACACACACACACACACACACACACACACACACACACACACACACACACACACACACACACACACACACACACACACACACACACACACAGCTGGAGACAAACACATCTCATTAGTCTTAAAGCTACAGACACACTTCCAGCATCGAGGCTACACTAAAATACAAGTTTGTAAAAAAAGACGAACATGTCCAATCAAAGACAAGGTGCAATGATGATTATCCATCCATTTTCTACCGCTTGTCCCTCTCGGAGTGCCACGAGGATCCAATTTTAGTTCAACATTTCACTAAAAAGATCACGGCTACAAAATCAATGTCAATTTTCAAAATAAAAGCGTGTTTCCCCTTCTGCAGCACTCGGAGTGTACACACCTGTCTCCGGCTTATGAGACTTGTTTTGAAGGCCTTTTTTCAGGGTTGCCGTGGTAACTAAAGTGTTGTCTTACCTGCACTCTGGTGTTGACACAGCCGGGGACTTGGTGTCTGAGCTCATTGGCACTGGAGTGAGACTTGGGCAGCAGGAATGGATAAGACAGGGAGCGGTACTTTGGTTTCATGATCTGTGGGGGAAGATGACGGAGCCCTCAGGTTTTTACTCTTACACACACTTCTGAATATGAACACTTCTTAATATGAACACTTCTTAATATGAACACTTCTTAATATGAACACTTCTTAATATGAACACTTCTTAATATGAACACTTCTTAATATGAACACTTCTTAATATGAACACTTCTTAATATGAACACTTCTTAATATGAACACTTCTTAATATGAACACTTCTTTACAATTTACCCAGGCAGTGTTTATTGGCTGCTTTGTGCATGTGTGTGTGTGTGTGTGTGTGAGTGTGTGTGTGTGTGTGTGTGTGTGTGTGTGTGTGTGTGTGTGTAAACAGCCTCCAGTCAGTGGTTATCTCAACATGGCCTCACAATGGGTCAGAGAGTTGAAGTACTGTATGTTCCTGTCATGTCCACCCTTTTAAAAGAGAGGCATTTTCGCGATATTGATTCAAAAAATAAATAATCCATCCATTTTTCTACCGCTCGTCCCTATTGGAGTTGCGAGGGTGGGCTTGAGATGATCCTAGTGCACTCAGACAAAACACTCACATTCACATATTAGGGACAATTTGGTGAGTCCAAAAAAACAATAAATAAATAACATTCAATCAAATCAGATCAGATCAATCAGATCCACTATGGACTGGACTCTCACTATTATGTTAGATCCACTATGGACTGGACTCTCACTATTATGTTAGATCCACTATGGACTGGACTCTCACTATTATGTCAGATCCACTATGGACTGGACTCACACTATTATGTTAGATCCACTATGGACTGGACTCTCACTATTATGTTAGATCCACTATGGACTGGACTCTCACTATTATGTTAGATCCACTATGGACTGGACTCTCACTATTATGTTAGATCCACTATGGACTGGACTCTCACTATTATGTTAGATCCACTATGGACTGGACTCTCACTATTATGTTAGATCCACTATGGACTGGACTCTCACTATTATGTTAGATCCACTATGGACTGGACTCTCACTATTATGTTAGATCCACTATGGACTGGACTCTCACACTATTATGTTAGATCCACTATGGACTGGACTCTCACTATTATGTTAGATCCACTATGGACTGGACTCTCACTATTATGTTAGATCCACTATGGACTGGACTCTCACACTATTATGTTAGATCCACTATGGACTGGACTCTCACACTATTATGTTAGATCCACTATGGACTGGACTCTCACACTATTATGTTAGATCCACTATGGACTGGACTCTCACACTATTATGTTAGATCCACTATGGACTGGACTCTCACTATTATGTTAGATCCACTATGGACTGGACTCACACTATTATGTTAGATCCACTATGGACTGGACTCTCACACTATTATGTTAGATCCACTATGGACTGGACTCTCACACTATTATGTTAGATCCACTATGGACTGGACTCACACTATTATGTTAGATCCACTATGGACTGGACTCTCACACTATTATGTTAGATCCACTATGGACTGGAGTCTCACTATTATGTTAGATCCACTATGGACTGGACTCTCACTATTATGTTAGATCCACTATGGACTGGACTCTCACACTATTATGTTAGATCCACTATGGACTGGACTCTCACTATTATGTTAGATCCACTATGGACTGGACTCACACTATTATGTTAGATCCACTATGGACTGGACTCTCACACTATTATGTTAGATCCACTATGGACTGGACTCACACTATTATGTTAGATCCACTATGGACTGGACTCTCACACTATTATGTTAGATCCACTATGGACTGGAGTCTCACTATTATGTTAGATCCACTATGGACTGGACTCTCACTATTATGTTAGATCCACTATGGACTGGACTCTCACTATTATGTTAGATCCACTATGGACTGGACTCTCACTATTATGTTAGATCCACTATGGACTGGACTCTCACTATAATGTTAGATCCACTATGGACTGGACTCTCACACTATTATGTTAGATCCACTATGGACTGGACTCTCACTATTATGTTAGATCCACTATGGACTGGACTCTCACTATTATGTTAGATCCACTATGGACTGGACTCTCACTATTATGTCAGATCCACTATGGACTGGACTCACACTATTATGTTAGATCCACTATGGACTGGACTCTCACACTATTATGTTAGATCCACTATGGACTGGACTCTCACTATTATGTTAGATCCACTATGGACTGGACCCTCACACAATTATGTTAGATCCACTGTGGACTGGACTCTCACTATTATGTTAGATCCACTATGGACTGGACTCTCACACTATTATGTTAGATCCACTATGGACTGGACTCTCACACTATTATGTTAGATCCACTATGGACTGGACTCTCACTATTATGTTAGATCCACTATGGACTGGACTCTCACTATTATGTTAGATCCACTATGGACTGGACCCTCACACAATTATGTTAGATCCACTGTGGACTGGACTCTCACTATTATGTTAGATCCACTATGGACTGGACTCTCACTATTATGTTAGATCCACTATGGACTGGACTCTCACTATTATGTCAGATCCACTATGGACTGGACTCTCAAACTATTATGTTAGATCCACTATGGACTGGACTCTCACACTATTATGTTAGATCCACTATGGACTGGACTCTCACTATTATGTTAGATCCACTATGGACTGGACTCTCACTATTATGTTAGATCCACTATGGACTGGACTCTCACACTATTATGTTAGATCCACTATGGACTGGACTCTCACTATTATGTTAGATCCACTATGGACTGGACTCTCACACTATTATGTTAGATCCACTATGGACTGGACTCTCACACTATTATGTTAGATCCACTATGGACTGGACTCTCACTATTATGTTAGATCCACTATGGACTGGACTCTCACACTATTATGTTAGATCCACTATGGACTGGACTCTCACACTATTATGTTAGATCCACTATGGACTGGACTCTCACACTATTATGTTAGATCCACTATGGACTGGACTCTCACTATTATGTTAGATCCACTATGGACTGGACTCTCTCACTATTATGTTAGATCCACTATGGACTGGACTCTCTCACTATTATGTTAGATCCACTATGGACTGGACTCTCACACTATTAAGTTAGATCCACTATGGACTGGACTCTCACTGTTATGTTAGATCCACTATGGACTGGACTCTCACAATATTATGTTAGATCCACTATGGACTGGACTCTCACACTATTATGTTAGATCCACTATGGACTGGACTCTCACTATTATGTTAGATCCACTATGGACTGGACTCTCACTATTATGTTAGATCCACTATGGACTGGACTCTCACTATTATGTTAGATCCACTATGGACTGGACTCTCACTATTATGTTAGATCCACCATGGACTGGACTCTCACTATTATGTTCTCAACCTTTTTTCAGTGATGTACCCCCTGTGGACATGTTTTGAATTCAAGTACCCCCTAATCAGAGCAAAGCATTTTTGGTTGAAAAAAAGAGATAAAGAAGTAAAATACAGCACTATGTCATCACTTTCTGATTTATTAAATTGTATAACAGTGCAAAATATTGCTCATTTGTAGGTAGTGGTCTTTCTTCAACTATTTGGAAAAAAAGATATAAAAATAACTAAATGCATATTTCTCCACATAGAAGTAATCATCAACTTAAAGTGCCCTCTTTGGGGATTGTAATAGAGATCCATCTGGATTCATCAACTTACTTATAAACATTTCTTCACAAAAAAAGAAATCTTTAACATCAATATTTATGGAACATGTCCACAAAAAGTCTAGCTGTCAACACTGAATATTGCATTGTTGTATTTCTTTTCACACTTTATGAACTTACATTCATATTTTGTTGAAGTATTATTCAATAAATATATTTATAAAGGATTTCTGAATTTTTAGAATATTTTTGAAAAATCTCAAGTACCCCTTGGCATACCTTCAAGTGCCTCTTGGCATACCTTCAAGTACCCCTTGGCATACCTTCAAGTACCCCTTGGCATACCTTCAAGTGCCTCTTGGCATAGCTTCAAGTACCCCTTGGCATACCTTCAAGTACCCCTTGGCATACCTTCAAGTGCCTCTTGGCATACCTTCAAGTACCCCTTGGCATACCTTCAAGTGCCTCTTGGCATACCTTCAAGTACCCCTTGGCATACCTTCAAGTGCCTCTTGGCATACCTTCAAGTACCCCTTGGCATACCTTCAAGTACCCCTTGGCATACCTTCAAGTGCCTCTTGGCATAGCTTCAAGTACCCCTTGGCATACCTTCAAGTGCCTCTTGGCATAGCTTCAAGTACCCCTTGGCATACCTTCAAGTACCCCTTGGCATACCTTCAAGTACCCCTTGGCATAGCTTCAAGTACCCCTTGGCATACCTTCAAGTACCCCTTGGCATACCTTCAAGTACCCCTTGGCATAGCTTCAAGTACCCCTTGGCATACCTTCAAGTACCCCTTGGCATAGCTTCAAGTACCCCTTGGCATAGCTTCAAGTACCCCTTGGCATAGCTTCAAGTACCCCTTGGCATACCTTCAAGTACCCCTTGGCATACCTTCAAGTACCCCTTGGCATAGCTTCAAGTACCCCTTGGCATACCTTCAAGTACCCCTTGGCATAGCTTCAAGTACCCCTTGGCATAGTTTCAAGTACCCCTTGGCATACCTTCAAGTACCCCTTGGCATAGTTTCAAGTACCCCTTGGCATACCTTCAAGTACCCCTTGGCATACCTTCAAGTGCCTCTTGGCATAGTTTCAAGTACCCCTTGGCATACCTTCAAGTACCCCTTGGCATAGCTTCAAGTGCCTCTTGGCATAGCTTCAAGTACCCCTTGGCATAGCTTCAAGTACCCCCATTTGAGAACCCCTGCACTAGACGACTACACCAAGAGTACGTTCTAGATAATCAATCATCGGGAGGCAACCTGCCTTGGTGAAGTTCCAGCGCTGGATGAAGTGCCTCGCCACGTCCCGGGCGGCTCGGCCGTGGACCGCGGCGGCGATGTCGTGCCACGGCATCCTGGGCGTGGTGTAGCGGTCGATAAAGTCTGCCAAGAACGAAACATCCGTCAGAACCCGCACCACCACCACCACCACCACCACCACCACCGGGGGAGTTAAACAGCTTCTTCGCCCGATTCGAAAGAAAAACACCTGCAGCCGTCACAACAGTTCCACCCAACACCCACAGCAGCTGCACCTTCATACTGGAGGAGCATGAGGTGAGACGCACACTGAAGGCAGTGAACCCCAGGAAGGCTACGAGCCCAGATGGAGTCCCGGGACATGTACTGAGGGACAGTGCAGACCAGCTGGCCGGAGTATTTACTAAGACTTTCACCCAGTCCCTCTCTCAGGCCATCATCCATCATGCCTGAAGACCTCCACAATAATCCCGGTGCCGAAGAAGAACTCCGTCAGCTGCCTGAATGACTACCGTCCAGTTGCACTTACACCTATAGCCATGAAGTGCTTCGAGAAGCTGGTACGGACCCATATCACCTCAGTCCTCCCTCCCGAGCTTGACCCACACCAGTTGGCCTACAGAGCCAACAGGTCCACATAGAGGACGCCATCGCCACAGCCCTACGCTCCTCCCTGGGTCACCTGGAGACAGAGGGGGAGGAGCTACGTGCGGCTGCTTTTTGTGGATTATAGTTTGGCATTTAACACCATTATTCCTGATAGACTGGTGTCCAAACTGTCAGACCTGGGTCTATGGAACTCCATCTGCATGTGGATTAAGGACTTCTTATCCAAGCGCCCCCAGAGGGTGCAGTTGGGTCGCCACATGTCATGGAGCCTGCACCTCAGCACCGACTGTCCACAAGGCTGCGTGCTGAGCCCCCTTCTCTACTCCATCTACACATGTCATGGAGCCTGCACCTCAGCACCGACTGTCCACAAGGCTGCGTGCTGAGCCCCCTTCTCTACTCCATCTACACATGTCATGGAGTCTGCACCTCAGCACCGACTGTCCACAAGGCTGCGTGCTGAGCCCCCTTCTCTACTCCATCTACACATGTCATGGAGCCTGCACCTCAGCACCGACTGTCCACAAGGCTGCGTGCTGAGCCCCCTTCTCTACTCCATCTACACATGTCATGGAGTCTGCACCTCAGCACCGACTGTCCACAAGGCTGCGTGCTGAGCCCCCTTCTCTACTCCATCTACACATGTCATGGAGCCTGCACCTCAGTACCGACTGTCCACAAGGCTGCGTGGTGAGCCCCCTTCTCTACTCCATCTACACATGTCATGGAGTCTGCACCTCAGTACCGACTGTCCACAAGGCTGCGTGCTGAGCCCCCTTCTCTACTCCATCTACACATGTCATGGAGCCTGCACCTCAGCACCGACTGTCCACAAGGCTGCGTGCTGAGCCCCCTTCTCTACTCCATCTACACATGTCATGGAGTCTGTACCTCAGCACCGACTGTCCACAAGGCTGCGTGCTGAGCCCCCTTCTCTACTCCATCTACACATGTCATGGAGTCTGCACCTCAGTACCGACTGTCCACAAGGCTGCGTGCTGAGCCCCCTTCTCTACTCCATCTACACATGTCATGGAGCCTGCACCTCAGTACCGACTGTCCACAAGGCTGCGTGCTGAGCCCCCTTCTCTACTCCATCTACACATGTCATGGAGCCTGCACCTCAGCACCGACTGTCCACAAGGCTGCGTGCTGAGCCCCCTTCTCTACTCCATCTACACATGTCATGGAGCCTGCACCTCAGCACCGACTGTCCACGAGGCTGCGTGCTGAGCCCCCTTCTCTACTCCATCTACACATGTCATGGAGTCTGTACCTCAGCACCGACTGTCCACAAGGCTGCGTGCTGAGCCCCCTTCTCTACTCCATCTACACATGTCATGGAGTCTGCACCTCAGCACCGACTGTCCACAAGGCTGCGTGCTGAGCCCCCTTCTCTACTCCATCTACACATGTCATGGAGTCTGCACCTCAGCACCGACTGTCCACAAGGCTGCGTGCTGAGCCCCCTTCTCTACTCCATCTACACATGTCATGGAGTCTGCACCTCAGCACCGACTGTCCACGAGGCTGCGTGCTGAGCCCCCTTCTCTACTCCATCTACACATGTCATGGAGCCTGCACCTCAGCACCGACTGTCCACAAGGCTGCGTGCTGAGCCCCCTTCTCTACTCCATCTACACATGTCATGGAGTCTGTACCTCAGCACCGACTGTCCACAAGGCTGCGTGCTGAGCCCCCTTCTCTACTCCATCTACACATGTCATGGAGTCTGCACCTCAGTACCGACTGTCCACAAGGCTGCGTGCTGAGCCCCCTTCTCTACTCCATCTACACATGTCATGGAGCCTGCACCTCAGTACCGACTGTCCACAAGGCTGCGTGCTGAGCCCCCTTCTCTACTCCATCTACACATGTCATGGAGTCTGCACCTCAGCACCAACTGTCCACAAGGCTGCGTGCTGAGCCCCCTTCTCTACTCCATCTACACATGTCATGGAGTCTGCACCTCAGCACCGACTGTCCACGAGGCTGCGTGCTGAGCCCCCTTCTCTACTCCATCTACACATGTCATGGAGCCTGCACCTCAGCACCGACTGTCCACAAGGCTGCGTGCTGAGCCCCCTTCTCTACTCCATCTACACATGTCATGGAGTCTGTACCTCAGCACCGACTGTCCACAAGGCTGCGTGCTGAGCCCCCTTCTCTACTCCATCTACACATGTCATGGAGTCTGCACCTCAGTACCGACTGTCCACAAGGCTGCGTGCTGAGCCCCCTTCTCTACTCCATCTACACATGTCATGGAGCCTGCACCTCAGTACCGACTGTCCACAAGGCTGCGTGCTGAGCCCCCTTCTCTACTCCATCTACACATGTCATGGAGCCTGCACCTCAGCACCGACTGTCCACAAGGCTGCGTGCTGAGCCCCCTTCTCTACTCCATCTACACATGTCATGGAGCCTGCACCTCAGCACCGACTGTCCACGAGGCTGCGTGCTGAGCCCCCTTCTCTACTTCATCTACACATGTCATGGAGCCTGCACCTCAGCACCGACTGTCCACAAGGCTGCGTGCTGAGCCCCCTTCTCTACTCCATCTACACATGTCATGGAGTCTGTACCTCAGCACCGACTGTCCACAAGGCTGCGTGCTGAGCCCCCTTCTCTACTCCATCTACACATGTCATGGAGTCTGCACCTCAGCACCGACTGTCCACAAGGCTGCGTGCTGAGCCCCCTTCTCTACTCCATCTACACATGTCATGGAGTCTGCACCTCAGCACCGACTGTCCACAAGGCTGCGTGCTGAGCCCCCTTCTCTACTCCATCTACACATGTCATGGAGCCTGCACCTCAGCACCGACTGTCCACAAGGCTGCGTGCTGAGCCCCCTTCTCTACTCCATCTACACATGTCATGGAGTCTGCACCTCAGCACCAACTGTCCACAAGGCTGCGTGCTGAGCCCCCTTCTCTACTCCATCTACACATGTCATGGAGTCTGCACCTCAGCACCGACTGTCCACAAGGCTGCGTGCTGAGCCCCCTTCTCTACTCCATCTACACATGTCATGGAGTCTGCACCTCAGCACCGACTGTCCACAAGGCTGCGTGCTGAGCCCCCTTCTCTACTCCATCTACACATGTCATGGAGCCTGTACCTCAGCACCGACTGTCCACAAGGCTGCGTGCTGAGCCCCCTTCTCTACTCCATCTACACATGTCATGGAGTCTGTACCTCAGCACCGACTGTCCACAAGGCTGCGTGCTGAGCCCCCTTCTCTACTCCATCTACACATGTCATGGAGTCTGTACCTCAGCACTGACTGTCCACAAGGCTGCGTGCTGAGCCCCCTTCTCTACTCCATCTACACATGTCATGGAGTCTGCACCTCAGCACCGACTGTCCACAAGGCTGCGTGCTGAGCCCCCTTCTCTACTCCATCTACACATGTCATGGAGTCTGTACCTCAGCACCGACTGTCCACAAGGCTGCGTGCTGAGCCCCCTTCTCTACTCCATCTACACATGTCATGGAGTCTGTACCTCAGCACCGACTGTCCACAAGGCTGCGTGCTGAGCCCCCTTCTCTACTCCATCTACACATGTCATGGAGTCTGCACCTCAGCACCGACTGTCCACAAGGCTGCGTGCTGAGCCCCCTTCTCTACTCCATCTACACATGTCATGGAGCCTGCACCTCAGTACCGACTGTCCACAAGGCTGCGTGCTGAGCCCCCTTCTCTACTCCATCTACACATGTCATGGAGTCTGCACCTCAGCACCGACTGTCCACAAGGCTGCGTGCTGAGCCCCCTTCTCTACTCCATCTACACATGTCATGGAGTCTGCACCTCAGCACCGACTGTCCACGAGGCTGCGTGCTGAGCCCCCTTCTCTACTCCATCTACACATGTCATGGAGTCTGCACCTCAGCACCGACTGTCCACAAGGCTGCGTGCTGAGCCCCCTTCTCTACTCCATCTACACATGTCATGGAGCCTGCACCTCAGCACCGACTGTCCACGAGGCTGCGTGCTGAGCCCCCTTCTCTACTCCATCTACACATGTCATGGAGTCTGCACCTCAGCACCGACTGTCCACAAGGCTGCGTGCTGAGCCCCCTTCTCTACTCCATCTACACATGTCATGGA
>NC_084613.1:88824076-88831576 GCF_033978795.1 Nerophis ophidion
CCCGCCCACAAAGGCCACCGACTGGTCGACGACGACTATCTTCTCGTGGTGCGCCCACAGGTAGACGGAGGAGGACACGTGGTCTGGATGGCGCATCACCTGACAACGTGCATGCAGAGTACATGGGGGACCCACGATTAGGCACACCTGCAGCTTACCTTGATGTGGGGGTGCAGGTGCATGAGGGTCCTCTTGGTGTAGCCCGAGTTGATGCCCAGCGCCAACTCCACCTCTTTGTACAACATGACAAACACGCGCACTCCTTGTTGCTGCGAGCACACAAACGCTGGCATCAGCAAATATTACAACAACACTTCATTTATTCCACAAGGAGAAGACGAGCTACAAACATCAAAGAACACAAAGGACGTCAAATTCAACTCCCCTCCAGGCACGCTTTTTTTTTTTAAACTCTTTTACGAACCCTTTTTGAAGTATTTTACAACAACTATTTTTTTGACACTGTTTTGTAATCAAAGGCGATGGCTGTTTATGACCCCCGCCCCTTTGGAAGCAGCTGCTGCCATGTGGTCAGGGAAGGTCCAAATAAAAGGAGGGCGGCGTGCAATCTTTAAGCAGAGCGTGATGACACGGATGTACACGTTTCTCCTCACTGAGCCAAATTGAATTCTGTCTCTGTTTGATTCTTTGCTTCCTGTCCTGTTTAATAGAAGTCATCAGGGTTTGAACCTGACATCTTCTTGGTCCTTCAAGCCGGACTCCCACACCAGTTTTTTAAATGACCTAATTTTTGGGATTATTTTGTAATAATGAGAGGAAGAGGGGTTCAATCATTTTGCAATGTAGTTTGCTGAAAATGATGAAAAGCGCCACTCTCGACTGACACGGTGGTCAAAGTAGGAATTGCCACGAAAACACATTTGAGGACCTCCAACACTCTACTGCCTGTGTGTCCAAGACCAGGCCCGCGAATGAAGAATCTATGGCAGGGGTGTCCAAAGTGCGGCCCCGCAGCCCAATTTTTATTGGCCCTGTAGACAAACTAACAAGCTCCCAAATTAGAACAAAAAACTATAAAATATCCCCCAAAAATGGGACCTGAAAACCAAAAATGGTGGACAACCAGAGCGTCTTCCTGCATGAGGTCTTTCATGATATCCGTGGGTCGTGTCCTGAAGAAAAAGTGTCCCGTGGAGGTCTTGCACCTCCCGGTTCTTTGGACCACACATGACAGGCTTGACGGTTTTGTTATTTGGTTTACTTTGCAATAAACTTATTGCTCTGCTTTTCAGCAATCGCCTCTCGTGACGGTCTCGCTCTTCTGGTTGCTTTTCAGCCATCCGCTCTCACTCGTGCTCAAGTTTTCTCTTCACCATCGACTACTCCAACTTCTCCAACTTCTCCCTTCCTGGCCGCTGCCCTTTTATGGAGTGATCAGATAAAGGTGCCCAGGTGGGCCATCTACACACTTGTCGCCGATGTCGGGGCCGGCCCCGACACACCCTGCCTCGCTGCAGGTCCACAGGCCACGCCCCCTCACATGTGGACATCTCTTGTTGGACATGATATGTTTTTGAGACTATTGAAGCCCTCAAAAGTGTTTAAGTTGACAATATAACAGCAATACTAGTAAATACCAGCTTACTTTTGAAATGGGGGTCTGTGTACCACTGGGGTGTGAATGTGTGAATGAGGAAGTAGTGTCAAAGCACTTTGAGCACCTTGAAGGTAGAAAAGTGCTACACAAGTACAACCCATTTATTTTTTTAAATATTCTAAAAATAGCAACAATTTAGAAATCCTTTATAAATATATTTATTGAATAATACTTCAACAAAATATGAATGTAAGTTCATAAAGTGTGAAAAGAAATGCAACAATGCAATATTCAGTGTTGACAGCTAGATTTTTTGTGGACATGTTCCATAAATATTGATGTTAAAGATTTCTTTTTGTGAAGAAATGTTTAGAAGTAAGTTGATGAATCCAGATGGATCTCTATTACAATCCCCAAAGAGGACACTTTAAGTTGATGATTAGAAATCTTTATCATTGAATCAATTGTTTATTTTTCAACACGTTTTTAGTTATTTTTATATCTTTTTCCCAAATAGTTGAAGAAAGACCACTACAAATGAGCAATATTTTGCACTGTTATACAATTTAATAAATCAGAAAGTGATGACATAGTGCTGTATTTTACTTCTTTATCGCTTTTTTTCAACCCAAAATGCTTTGCTGTGATTAGGGGGTACTTGAATTAAAAACATGTTGACAGGGGGTACATCACTGAAAAAAGGTTGAGAACCACTGCTTTAGAGCATATTTAACATAAATCCAAATAAAATAATTATTAAAACAATGATGAATGATGATATTGCTTTGTTATGTAGAACACAAAGCTGAGATGTAGAAGTGTTTTTAAAGTGTTCACCTACATTGTTTTGGTTGAAGTATTTTTCATATACAAAAATGTATAAAAGTGGCCCTCGCATCCTTCAATTTTTCGCTGGAAAATGTTTGGACACCTCTGGTCCCTGCGATGAGGTGGCGACTTGTCCAGGGTGTACGCTGCCTCCCGCCCCATTGTAGCTGAGATAGGCACCAGCGCCCCTGCGACCCCAAAAGGAATAAGCGGTAGTAAATGGACGGATGGCCCCCGGGAAGATATGTGATTAGTATTAGAAGCGGCCCGCAGGCCGCAGCCACCTGCTGCTGTTTTGCATGCACCAATACTCCATCTAGTGTTGAAATCCACAGTAAATTTCTGGGGTCCCACTTTTTTGGAACTGTTTTAAAAACAAATGATAAATAAATACATAAATAAATAATATAGTATAAAAAATTTTTTTTTTTCGTGCTCAAAATTCTGTCAAAATGTTTTTAGTACGGCTTTGGTAAGCTGTGAAGCCACACCGCTTGATGGATTGTCGTAATACTATGGTGTGAGTATACGGACCGTAAAATGGCACCTAACAGACATATTACCTGGCGTTTTGTTTCCCAATATTATGCAAAAACAACTTTTCTTACATTTTGGTGCCTGTTGATGTGCATAAAATGAGCGTGCGTCCGCCATTATAGTCCATAGCGACACCGTCGTCATAAGCTTCTTCTTTTACTCGATCTGTTTGTTATGTGACATTCATCCTCCACTGTTGCTATTTCTAATATAAAGTAGTGTAAAGTTCTAACTTATATCTGTCAGCAAACTAGCCATGAAAGCACTAAAACATACCGGTGTAGTGAGTTAGCATTATTCACCCGAGGTACTTTTTTCACGGGACACATTTCCGGATGAGGAGATGCTGCTCTCTTATTAATTAAAGTCAAGTCTGAATGTCATTAAAAGAGTTAGCGCCATCTTTTGCCACTTCTACAACAAACAAACAGTTAGCGCCATATTTTGCCACTTCTACAACAAACAAACAGTTAGCGCCATCTTTTGCCACTTCTACAACAAACAAACAGTTAGCGCCATCTTTTGCCACTTCTACAACAAACAAACAGTTAGCGCCATCTATTGCCACTTCTACAACAAACAAACAGTTAGCGCCATCTTTTGCCACTTCTACAACAAACAAACAGTTAGCGCCATCTTTTGCCACTTCTACAACAAAGATGACGGGGAGAAGACGCTGCCGAAGGTGAGGCAGGTAAATAAGACCGCCCACAAAATGGTGGATCCTGAAAGCGGCTTCATAGATGATGTGTAAAACATCATCTATGAAGCATTTTGAGCAAAGAAGCACCATCACATGTCATGTGGAGCACAAGGAAGTCTTTTACATTTAGAAAAAGTATAGTGCGCCTTTGAATCCGGTGTGCTTGATGGTCCAGAAAAAATAGGGTCTTTTATTTGTCGTGACTCACAGCTTTGCGCTTGAGTGTGCAGTCCAGTCTCCAGTGGTTCCCCTCCACCACGGGTCTCTTCAGGAAGATCTCAGGACTCAGCCTGAAGGACACATGACTGGTGAGATGAGAAGCGGTGTGAAGCAATGCCAACACTCACCACCAGTCTGTGATGAAGATCTCCTCCCTGGCCTCCTCCAAGGCGTTGGCCACGTCCTCCATGTAGGTTTTTCCATTCACGTACCTGCAGAGTTAGAATGGATTAGAGAGTACTTTATTGATCCCAGGGGGAAATTCAGCACCACACTTTGCTCACAATAGACAATAAACACTTGGGTATTTTTTACATGTGAATAACATAAATACAGTCTATTGTACAGCATTATTTACATGTGAATAACATAAATACAGTCTATTATACAGCATTATTTACATGTGAATAACATAAATACAGTCTATTATACAGCATTATTCACATGTGAATAACATAAATACAGTCTATTATACAGCATTATTCACATGTGAATAATATAAACAGTCTATTATACAGCATTATTCACATGTGAATAACATAAATACAGTCTATCATACAGCATTATTCACATGTGAATAACATAAATACAGTCTATTATACAGCATTATTCACATGTGAATAACATAAATACAGTCTATTATACAGCATTATTTACATGTGAATAACATAAATGCAGTCTATTATACAGCATTATTCACATGTGAATAACATAAATACAGTCTATTCTACATTCAAGTACAGTCAAGAAGGAACATTTATGCATCATAGAGTCTGATGGCTGTCAATATGAAGGACTTCCTGTGTGCTTCCGTGTTGCATTTTGGGAGTTTGAGCCTTCTGCTGAATGTGCTCATTGTCTCCACCAGGTGTGAGTCTAGTGGGTGGAAGGTGTTGTCCTTAATGGACAATAGATGACTCCTGAATACGTCATGAGTGAGACCGCCAATATTTCTTTGAGGTTTTTTCCTACACAAGAATTCAATCTTATATTGGGGTAACAAACAGACTATTTTGCTCCTCTCACCATTTGGCCAGAATGTTTTCCTGCTCCTGTGCAAAGGAGCCAAAGCGGTGATCTTGGAGGAAGGCCTTGCCGTAGTTCCTCACCAAGCTCTCGATGCTTTGACCCCACCAGCGGGCGTGTCTGTAGCTGCTGCACTTGAACACCAACGTCCTGCACACACAACATCCACTCCATCAGCAGCCTGCACTGCAACTCATTCACAGGACTACAACTCATACATTCACAGGACTACAACTCATACATTCACAGGACTACAACTCATACATTCACAGGACTACAACTCATACATTCACAGGACTACAACTCATACATCCACTATAGGACTACAACTCATACATTCACAGGACTACAACTCATACATTCACAGGACTACAACTCTTACATTCACAGGACTACAACTCATACATTCACAGGACTACAACTCATACATTCACAGGACTACAACTCATACATTCACAGGACTACAACTCTTACATTCACAGGACTACAACTCATACATTCACAGGACTACAACTCTTACATTCACAGGACTACAACTCATACATTCACAGGACTACAACTCATACATTCACAGGACTACAATACATCCACTATAGGACTACAACTCATACATTCACAGGACTACAACTCATACATTCACAGGACTACAACTCATACATTCACAGGACTACAACTCATACATTCACAGGACTACAACTCATACATTCACAGGACTACAACTCATACATTCACAGGACTACAACTCATACATTCACAGGACTACAACTCATACATTCATAGGACTACAACTCATACATTCACAGGACTACAACTCATACATTCACAGGACTACAACTCATACATTCACAGGACTACAACTCATACATTTACAGGACTACAACTCATACATTCACAGGACTACAACTCATACATTCACAGGACTACAACTCATACATTCACAGGACTACAACTCATACATTCACAGGACTACAACTCATACATCCACTATAGGACTACAATACATCCACTATAGGACTACAACTCATCCATTTGGTGGACTACAATAAAGCCACTATAGGACTACAACTCATCCATTTGGAGGACTACAATAAAGCCACTATAGGACTACAACTAAATCCATTTATGGCAGCAAAACTAAATTCATTGATATAATTAAATTATGGTTAAAAGTAAATTAATGTACATCACTATATGATTAAAACTAAATCAATTAAAATGAATAAACATGACTAAAACTTAATTTATATGATTAAAATGTGACTCAGACTAAATCAATTAAAATGATTTAAATATGCCGAACACTAAATCAATTTATGTGATTAAAATATGACCCAAACTAAATTAATTTAAATGATTAAAATATGACTAAAACTAAATCAATTTAAATAATTGAAATATGACTCAAATTAAATCAATTAAAACGATTTAAATATGCTGAACATTAAATCAATTTAAATGATTAAAATATGATAAAAAAAATAAATTCATATGATTAATATATGACTAAAAATAGATCAATTTAAATGATTAAAATAAGACTGAAACTACGCCCATTTAAAAGATTAAAATACAATTAAAACTAAACTAATTTCAATTTTGATTAATGTCTGGCTATAACTACATTAATTTGAATGACTAAAAGTCAACCTACAGTCCAGGCCAAAGTTTGGTCACACCTTCTCATTTCAATGCGTTTTCTTCATTTTCACCACTATTTACATTGTAGATTGTCACTGAAGGCATCACAACTATCACACCTGTGACATGGGAGCCCTTTCAGGTGACTTCCTCTTGAAGCTCATGAAGAGAATGCCAAGAGTGTGCAAAGCAGTCATCAGAGCAAAAGGCGGCTATTTTGAAGAAACTAGAATATGAAACATGTTTCCAGTTATCAGTACATAAGTCCACATGTTCATTCAGAGTTGTGATGCCTTCAGAGACAATCTACAATGTGAATAGTCATGAAAACACATTGAATGAGGAGAAGGTGTGTCCTAACTTTTGGCCTGGACTGTATATGTGTAGGATTGTAGTTCAAATAAAGGCAGACAGGTGCTAAAAGCGAGCACCAATAGACTAAAAAACAGCTTTTACCCAAGAGCCATAGAAGCACTAAACAGGAACTGAGTGAGCACAATATGTCCATCATGTCCTCATGTCTCATGTTTAAATTGTTTTCTATTTTTTCGGACTACAATGTGCAATAATGTTATATGTATGTGTGTTTATATATTCATATGCATGCATATATGCATCTGTGTGGATATATATACATATACATGTACATATACATGTATACATCTCTCATCTCTATCTTTTTTTTATTATCTATATTATTATATTGTATATGCACCTTAGGAGGAGCTGCTCCAATTTTGTTGTTCTTTGAACCTGTTCACTGCAATAATGACAATAAAACTCTATTCTATTCTAAAGACTGGTACACTACACGGGCCACAGCATTAGGTACCCCTGCGCCCACACCTCACCTGGACAAACTGTCAATCCTGACTCCGTGTTTGGTCTCGGTGTCTTTGGAATCCATCCTGATGCTGAACTCTTTATCCAGCAGCAGGACGAAGGAGATGGCGCCCGAGTCGGGCTTCATGTAGAGCAGGAAGGAGTCCTT
>NC_084613.1:88836576-88971576 GCF_033978795.1 Nerophis ophidion
ACCCCTGAGACACTGTGGGTCATGACACCCCTGAGACACTGCGGGTCAACACACCCCTGAGACACTGTGGGTCATGACACCCCTGTGACACTGTGGGTCATGACACCCCTGAGACACTGTGGGTCATGACACCCCTGAGACACTGCGGGTCAACACACCCCTGAGACACTGTGGGTCATGACACCCCTGTGACACTGTGGGTCATGACACCCCTGAGACACTGTGGGTCATGACACCCCTGAGACACTGTGGGTCATGACACCCCTGTGACACTGTGGGTCATGACACCCCTGAGACACTGTGGGTCATAACACCCCTGAGACACTGTGGGTCATGACACCCCTGAGACACTGTGGGTCATGACACCCGTGAGACACTGCGGGTCAACACACCCCTGAGACACTGCGGGTCATGACACCCCTGAGACACTGTGGGTCATGACACCCCTGAGACACTGTGGGTCATGACACCCCTGAGACACTGCGGGTCATGACACCCCTGAGACACTGTGGGTCATGACACCCCTGAGACACTGCGGGTCATGACACCCGTGAGACACTGCGGGTCAACACACCCCTGAGACACTGCGGGTCATGACACCCCTGAGACACTGTGGGTCATAACACCCCTGAGACACTGTGGGTCATGACACCCCTGTGACACTGTGGGTCATGACACCCCTGAGACACTGTGGGTCATAACACCCCTGAGACACTGTGGGTCATGACACCCCTGAGACACTGTGGGTCATGACACCCGTGAGACACTGCGGGTCAACACACCCCTGAGACACTGCGGGTCATGACACCCCTGAGACACTGTGGGTCATAACACCCCTGAGACACTGTGGGTCATGACACCCCTGAGACACTGTGGGTCATGACACCCGTGAGACACTGCGGGTCAACACACCCCTGAGACACTGCGGGTCATGACACCCCTGAGACACTGTGGGTCATGACACCCGTGAGACACTGCGGGTCAACACACCCCTGAGACACTGCGGGTCATGACACCCCTGAGACACTGCGGGTCATGACACCCCTGAGACACTGCGGGTCATGACACCCCTGAGACACTGTGGGTCATGACACCCCTGAGACACTGCGGGTCATGACACCCCTGAGACACTGTGGGTCATGACACCCCTGAGACACTGTGGGTCATGACACCCCTGAGACACTGGGGGTCATGACACCCGTGAGACACTGCGGGTCAACACACCCCTGAGACACTGCGGGTCATGACACCCCTGAGACACTGTGGGTCATGACACCCGTGAGACACTGCGGGTCAACACACCCCTGAGACACTGCGGGTCATGACACCCCTGAGACACTGTGGGTCATGACACCCCTGAGACACTGTGGGTCATGACACCCCTGAGACACTGCGGGTCATGACACCCCTGAGACACTGCGGGTCATGACACCCCTGAGACACTGTGGGTCATGACACCCCTGAGACACTGCGGGTCATGACACCCCTGAGACACTGCGGGTCATGACACCCCTGAGACACTGCGGGTCATGACACCCCTGAGACACTGTGGGTCATGACACCCGTGAGACACTGTGGGTCATGACACCCCTGAGACACTGTGGGTCATGACACCCCTGAGACACTGTGGGTCATGACACCCCTGAGACACTGCGGGTCATGACACCCCTGAGACACTGCGGGTCATGACACCCCTGAGACACTGCGGGTCATGACACCCCTGAGACACTGCGGGTCATGACACCCCTGAGACACTGTGGGTCATGACACCCGTGAGACACTGTGGGTCATGACACCCCTGAGACACTGTGGGTCATGACACCCCTGAGACACTGTGGGTCATGACACCCCTGAGACACTGTGGGTCATGACACCCCTGAGACACTGTGGGTCATGACACCCCTGAGACACTGTGGGTCATGACACCCCTGAGACACTGCGGGTCATGACACCCCTGAGACACTGCGGGTCATGACACCCCTGAGACACTGCGGGTCATGACACCCCTGAGACACTGCGGGTCATGACACCCCTGAGACACTGCGGGTCATGACACCCCTGAGACACTGCGGGTCATGACACCCCTGAGACACTGCGGGTCATGACACCCCTGAGACACTGCGGGTCATGACACCCCTGAGACACTGCGGGTCATGACACCCCTGAGACACTGCGGGTCATGACACCCCTGAGACACTGCGGGTCATGACACCCCTGAGACACTGTGGGTCATGACACCCCTGAGACACTGTGGGTCATGACACCCCTGAGACACTGCGGGTCATGACACCCCTGAGACACTGCGGGTCATGTCACCCCTGAGACACTGCGGGTCATGACACCCCTGAGACACTGTGGGTCATGACACCCCTGAGACACTGTGGGTCATGACACCCCTGAGACACTGTGGGTCATGACACCCCTGAGACACTGTGGGTCATGACACCCCTGAGACACTGCGGGTCATGACACCCCTGAGACACTGCGGGTCATGACACCCCTGAGACACTGTGGGTCATGACACCCCTGAGACACTGTGGGTCATGACACCCCTGAGACACTGCGGGTCATGACACCCCTGAGACACTGCGGGTCATGACACCCCTGAGACACTGTGGGTCATGACACCCCTGAGACACTGTGGGTCATGACACCCGTGAGACACTGTGGGTCATGACACCCCTGAGACACTGTGGGTCATGACACCCCTGAGACACTGTGGGTCATGACACCCCTGAGACACTGCGGGTCATGACACCCCTGAGACACTGCGGGTCATGACACCCCTGAGACACTGTGGGTCATGACACCCCTGAGACACTGTGGGTCATGACACCCGTGAGACACTGTGGGTCATGACACCCCTGAGACACTGCGGGTCATGACACCCCTGAGACACTGTGGGTCATGACACCCCTGAGACACTGCGGGTCATGACACCCCTGAGACACTGCGGGTCATGACACCCCTGAGACACTGTGGGTCATGACACCCCTGAGACACTGTGGGTCATGACACCCGTGAGACACTGTGGGTCATGACACCCCTGAGACACTGCGGGTCATGACACCCCTGAGACACTGTGGGTCATGACACCCCTGAGACACTGTGGGTCATGACACCCCTGAGACACTGCGGGTCATGACACCCCTGAGACACTGTGGGTCATGACACCCCTGAGACACTGTGGGTCATGACACCCCTGAGACACTGTGGGTCATGACACCCCTGAGACACTGTGGGTCATGACACCCCTGAGACACTGCGGGTCAACACACCCCTGAGACACTGCGGGTCATGACACCCCTGAGACACTGTGGGTCATGACACCCGTGAGACACTGCGGGTCAACACACCCCTGAGACACTGCGGGTCATGACACCCCTGAGACACTGTGGGTCATGACACCCGTGAGACACTGTGGGTCATGACACCCCTGAGACACTGTGGGTCATGACACCCGTGAGACACTGTGGGTCATGACACCCCTGAGACACTGTGGGTCATGACACCCCTGAGACACTGTGGGTCATGACACCCCTGAGACACTGTGGGTCATGACACCCCTGAGACACTGTGGGTCATGACACCCGTGAGACACTGTGGGTCATGACACCCCTGAGACACTGTGGGTCATGACACCCCTGAGACACTGTGGGTCATGACACCCCTGAGACACTGCGGGTCAACACACCCCTGAGACACTGCGGGTCATGACACCCCTGAGACACTGTGGGTCATGACACCCGTGAGACACTGCGGGTCAACACACCCCTGAGACACTGCGGGTCATGACACCCCTGAGACACTGTGGGTCATGACACCCGTGAGACACTGTGGGTCATGACACCCCTGAGACACTGTGGGTCATGACACCCCTGAGACACTGTGGGTCATGACACCCCTGAGACACTGTGGGTCATGACACCCCTGAGACACTGTGGGTCATGACACCCCTGAGACACTGTGGGTCATGACACCCGTGAGACACTGTGGGTCATGACACCCCTGAGACACTGTGGGTCATGACACCCGTGAGACACTGTGGGTCATGACACCCCTGAGACACTGTGGGTCATGACACCCCTGAGACACTGTGGGTCATGACACCCCTGAGACACTGTGGGTCATGACACCCCTGAGACACTGTGGGTCATGACACCCCTGAGACACTGTGGGTCATGACACCCCTGAGACACTGTGGGTCATGACACCCCTGAGACACTGTGGGTCATGACACCCGTGAGACACTGTGGGTCATGACACCCCTGAGACACTGTGGGTCATGACACCCCTGAGACACTGTGGGTCATGACACCCCTGAGACACTGCGGGTCATGACACCCCTGAGACACTGTGGGTCATGACACCCCTGAGACACTGCGGGTCAACACACCCCTGAGACACTGCGGGTCAACACACCCGTGGAGACACCCTTCCGACTATCAGGTACTATTAAAGTCACTAAAACACTAGCAACACAATAGAAAGATAAAAGATTTCCCAGATTTATCCTAGTAAATGTGTCTAAAAACATCTGAATCTGTCCCAATGCAATCGCGTTTTGTTTTTGTTTTTTCTAGTCCGCCGCTATCAATATCCTCAAACACGAATCTTTCATCCTCGCTCAAATTAATGGGGAAATTGTCGTTTTCTCTGTCCAAATAGCACTTTTTGTTGGAGTCTCCCTTAAAAAACAATGTGAAGATGTGAGGAGACATCAACATGTGACCTCATCAACATGTGACGTCATCAACATGTGACGTCATCAACATGTGACGTCATCAACATGTGACCTCATCAACATGTGACGTCATCAACGTGTGACGTCATCAACATGTGACCTCATCAACATGTGACCTCATCAACATGTGACCTCATCAACATGTGACCTCATCAACATGTGACGTCATCAACATGTGACGTCATCGTCTGAGACTTCTGGTACAGGCAGGACTTTTCTGCAGTTGCCAACTTTATCATCCATGTTCTCTACTAAATCCTTTCAGCAAAAATATGGGGAAATGATGAAGTATGACACATAGAATGGAGCTGCTATCCCCCTTTAAATAAGAACATCTCATTTCAGTAGGTCTTTAAAAGGAAAGGCCATGTAACACACTGGTAAAAATGTCCCTGTGACAACTTTTTGCAATGTGTTGCTGCCATTAAATTTTAAGTTATTGATTGTTTGCAAAAAAATAAATGAAGTTTGTCGCTTTGAACATGAAATATCTTGTCTTTGCAGTCTATTTAATTGAATATAAGTTGAAAAGGATTTGCAAATCATTGTATTCACTTTTTATTTAACATTTACACAACGTGACAACTTCTCTGGCTTTGGGTTTTTGTACTTCAGAAAGAACGAGAGGTGCTCAACTAAAGAGAAAAGTGTGATACCAACCGTTTGGACCAGCGATAACAAGCCTTGGTGTGACCACAGCAGTTCAAACCCGGGATGCGGTGACCACCTGAGCGCTTGTAAATCATCCCTTCCCTGCAACACACACACACACACACTAATAATAATAATAATAATAATAATAACACACACACAATAATGATAAGTCAATTATATTTATGGTATAAACATTTACAGTAATTGTGTAAAATCTATTTAAAAAATGTAAATAAAATGTTAGAATGTTGGTCAGATCACAATATAATTTAATAATATATCCACCTTAATCTGTACATATTAAATATTATCTTATTGTATTTTGTATTTTTCTAGATGCTGGCCAGGTAATAAAATAATGGCAAATTTTCTAAATAAAAAATAAAAAAAGATATTGGAAAAACAACCAACCATCCATTTTCTACCAATTGCTCAAATTTTATTGAAATCATACGTGTTGTATATTTTACATATTTATATTTGTTTTAATAATCTCATATTTATAATAATATAGATGTATATTTTCTGCTGGATCTGATCTCTATTTTATGCTGCCTTTTTTTTTGCTGCAGTTACTACATATGCTGTAATATTCTACGTGGTAATTGGGATTTGTTATATATTATTATATGAAAATACAATATAATAATATAATACATCAGTATATATTATATACTGCACATAAAATATGCATATATCTCATATATGTTATATTGGTACTATGGTACATTTTTAGTCTACTTTAGACCTGCATGATCCTTTCCATCCTGACTCTTTCCATCCCTTGTAACTGAGCTACTGTGTGGAACAATTTCCCTTGTGGATCAATAAATGTTGTCTAAGTCTAGAATGTGTGCAAATATTTAACAAACTAACCATGAATAATTATTTTTAAATAAATAGAAATTAAGAAATACACATTTTTTAATATTAACACAATAAAAAAACGAATAAATCTGCAACTAAAACGAAAACAATGATAAAAGGCTTACAGTCCCTTAGGGCCGAGGTCGTGGATGAACGACAGCTGGCTGACGTCGATAAACTCCATCTGATTAAAAAAAAAAAAAAAGGTTTCATCCATTTTCTACCGCTTGTCCCTCTCATATTGTGTCAAATGTGACTCACACTTAAAGCAAATAATGAATGTGCTGCAATGATGCAGAATGTTCTTCTGCATCAAAGTTACACCTTCTGCACACAATGGCTGCTGTTTTTCATTCAATACGCACATAAAATAAGGCCACAAAGCAACATCGGGCAATACGCACATAAAATAAGGCCACAAAACAACATCGGGCAATACGCACATAAAATAAGGCCATAAAACAACATCGGGCAATACGCACATAAAATAAGGCCATAAAACAACATCGGGCAATACGCACATAAAATAAGGCCATAAAACAACATCGGGCAATACGCACATAAAATAAGGACATAAAACAACATCGGGCAATACGCACATAAAATAAGGCCACAAAGCAACATCGGGCAATACGCACATAAAATAAGGCCACAAAACAACATCGGGCAATACGCACATAAAATAAGGCCATAAAACAACATCGGGCAATACGCACATAAAATAAGGCCATAAAACAACATCGGGCAATACGCACATAAAATAAGGCCATAAAACAACATCGGGCAATACGCACATAAAATAAGGCCATAAAACAACATCGGGCAATACGCACATAAAATAAGGCCATAAAACAACATCGGGCAATACGCACATAAAATAAGGCCACAAAACAACATCGGGCAATACGCACATAAAATAAGGCCATAAAACAACATCGGGCAATACGCACATAAAATAAGGCCATAAAACAACATCGGGCAATACGCACATAAAATAAGGCCATAAAACAACATCGGGCAATACGCACATAAAATAAGGCCATAAAACAACATCGGGCAATACGCACATAAAATAAGGCCATAAAACAACATCGGGCAATACGCACATAAAATAAGGCCATAAAACAACATCGGGCAATACGCACATAAAATAAGGCCACAAAACAACATCGGGCAATACGCACATAAAATAAGGCCATAAAACAACATCGGGCAATACGCACATAAAATAAGGCCATAAAACAACATCGGGCAACACGCACATAAAATAAGGCCATAAAACAACATCGGGCAATACGCACATAAAATAAGGCCATAAAACAACATCGGGCAATACGCACATAAAATAAGGCCATAAAACAACATCGGGCAATACGCACATAAAATAAGGCCACAAAACAACATCGGGCAATACGCACATAAAATAAGGCCATAAAACAACATCGGGCAATACGCACATAAAATAAGGCCATAAAACAACATCGGGCAATACGCACATAAAATAAGGCCATAAAACAACATCGGGCAATACGCACATAAAATAAGGCCATAAAACAACATCGGGCAATACGCACATAAAATAAGGCCACAAAACAACATCGGGCAATACGCACATAAAATAAGGCCATAAAACAACATCGGGCAATACGCACATAAAATAAGGCCATAAAACAACATCGGGCAATACGCACATAAAATAAGGCCATAAAACAACATCGGGCAATACGCACATAAAATAAGGCCACAAAACAACATCGGGCAATACGCACATAAAATAAGGCCATAAAACAACATCGGGCAATACGCACATAAAATAAGGCCATAAAACAACATCGGGCAATACGCACATAAAATAAGGCCATAAAACAACATCGGGCAATACGCACATAAAATAAGGCCACAAAACAACATCGGGCAATACGCACATAAAATAAGGCCATAAAACAACATCGGGCAATACGCACATAAAATAAGGCCATAAAACAACATCGGGCAATACGCACATAAAATAAGGCCATAAAGCAACACGCACATAAAATAAGGCCACAAAACAACATCGGGCAATACGCACATAAAATAAGGCCACAAAACAACATCGGGCAATACGCACATAAAATAAGGCCATAAAGCAACACGCACATAAAATAAGGCCACAAAACAACATCGGGCAATACACACATAAAATAAGGCCACAAAGCAACACGCACATAAAATAAGGCCATAAAACAACATCGGGCAATACGCACATAAAATAAGGCCATAAAACAACATCGGGCAATACGCACATAAAATAAGGCCACAAAACAACATCGGGCAATACGCACATAAAATAAGGCCATAAAACAACATCGAGCAATACGCACATAAAATAAGGCCACAAAGCAACATCGGGCAATACGCACATAAAATAAGGCCATAAAACAACATCGGGCAATACGCACATAAAATAAGGACATAAAACAACATCGGGCAATACGCACATAAAATAAGGCCACAAAACAACATCGGGCAACACGCACATAAAATAAGGCCACAAAACAACATCGGGCAATACACACATAAAATAAGGCCACAAAGCAACACGCACATAAAATAAGGCCATAAAACAACATCGGGCAATACACACATAAAATAAGGCCACAAAGCAACAAGCACATAAAATAAGGCCATAAAACAACATCGGGCAATACGCACATAAAATAAGGCCATAAAACAACATCGGGCAATACGCACATAAAATAAGGCCACAAAGCAACATCGGGCAATACGCACATAAAATAAGGCCATAAAACAACATCGGGCAATACGCACATAAAATAAGGCCATAAAACAACATCGGGCAATACGCACATAAAATAAGGCCATAAAACAACATCGGGCAATACGCACATAAAATAAGGCCACAAAACAACATCGGGCAATACGCACATAAAATAAGGCCATAAAACAACATCGGGCAATACGCACATAAAATAAGGCCATAAAACAACATCGGGCAATACGCACATAAAATAAGGCCACAAAACAACATCGGGTAATACGCACATAAAATAAGGCCATAAAGCAACACGCACATAAAATAAGGCCACAAAACAACATCGGGCAATACACACATAAAATAAGGCCACAAAGCAACACGCACATAAAATAAGGCCATAAAACAACATCGGGCAATACGCACATAAAATAAGGCCATAAAACAACATCGGGCAATACGCACATAAAATAAGGCCACAAAACAACATCGGGCAATACGCACATAAAATAAGGCCATAAAACAACATCGAGCAATACGCACATAAAATAAGGCCACAAAGCAACATCGGGCAATACGCACATAAAATAAGGCCATAAAACAACATCGGGCAATACGCACATAAAATAAGGACATAAAACAACATCGGGCAATACGCACATAAAATAAGGCCACAAAACATCGGGCAACACGCACATAAAATAAGGCCACAAAACAACATCGGGCAATACACACATAAAATAAGGCCACAAAGCAACACGCACATAAAATAAGGCCATAAAACAACATCGGGCAATACACACATAAAATAAGGCCACAAAGCAACACGCACATAAAATAAGGCCATAAAACAACATCGGGCAATACGCACATAAAATAAGGCCATAAAACAACATCGGGCAATACGCACATAAAATAAGGCCATAAAACAACATCGGGCAATACGCACATAAAATAAGGCCACAAAACAACATCGGGCAATACGCACATAAAATAAGGCCATAAAACAACATCGGGCAATACGCACATAAAATAAGGCCACAAAACAACATCGGGCAATACGCACATAAAATAAGGCCATAAAACAACATCGGGCAATACGCACATAAAATAAGGCCACAAAACAACATCGGGCAATACACACATAAAATAAGGCCATAAAACAACATCGGGCAATACGCACATAAAATAAGGCCATAAAACAACATCGGGCAATACGCACATAAAATAAGGCCATAAAACAACATCGGGCAATACGCACATAAAATAAGGCCATAAAACAACATCGGGCAATACGCACATAAAATAAGGCCATAAAACAACATCGGGCAATACGCACATAAAATAAGGCCATAAAACAACATCGGGCAATACGCACATAAAATAAGGCCATAAAACAACATCGGGCAATACGCACATAAAATAAGGCCATAAAACAACATCGGGCAATACGCACATAAAACAAGGCCATAAAACAACATCGGGCAATACGCACATAAAATAAGGCCATAAAACAACATCGGGCAATACGCACATAAAATAAGGCCATAAAACAACATCGGGCAATACGCACATAAAATAAGGCCATAAAACAACATCGGGCAATACGCACATAAAATAAGGCCACAAAGCAACATCGGGCAATACGCACATAAAATAAGGCCATAAAACAACATCGGGCAATACGCACATAAAATAAGGCCACAAAACAACATCGGGCAATACGCACATAAAATAAGGCCACAAAACAACATCGGGCAATACGCACATAAAATAAGGCCACAAAACAACATCGGGCAATACGCACATAAAATAAGGCCACAAAACAACATCGGGCAATACGCACATAAAATAAGGCCATAAAACAACATCGGGCAATACGCACATAAAATAAGGCCATAAAACAACATCGGGCAATACGCACATAAAATAAGGCCACAAAACAACATCGGGCAATACGCACATAAAATAAGGCCACAAAACAACATCGGGCAATACGCACATAAAATAAGGCCACAAAACAACATCGGGCAATACGCACATAAAATAAGGCCACAAAACAACATCGGGCAATACGCACATAAAATAAGGCCACAAAACAACATCGGGCAATACGCACATAAAATAAGGCCACAAAACAACATCGGGCAATACGCACATAAAATAAGGCCATAAAACAACATCGGGCAATACGCACATAAAATAAGGCCACAAAACAACATCGGGCAATACGCACATAAAATAAGGCCACAAAGCAACATCGGGCAATACGCACATAAAATAAGGCCATAAAACAACATCGGGCAATACGCACATAAAATAAGGCCATAAAACAACATCGGGCAATACGCACATAAAATAAGGCCATAAAACAACATCGGGCAATACGCACATAAAATAAGGCCATAAAACAACATCGGGCAATACGCACATAAAATAAGGCCATAAAACAACATCGGGCAATACGCACATAAAATAAGGCCACAAAGCAACATCGGGCAATACGCACATAAAATAAGGCCATAAAACAACATCGGGCAATACGCACATAAAATAAGGCCACAAAGCAACATCGGGCAATACGCACATAAAATAAGGCCATAAAACAACATCGGGCAATACGCACATAAAATAAGGCCATAAAACAACATCGGGCAATACGCACATAAAATAAGGCCATAAAGCAACATCGGGCAATACGCACATAAAATAAGGCCATAAAACAACATCGGGCAATACGCACATAAAATAAGGCCATAAAACAACATCGGGCAATACGCACATAAAATAAGGCCATAAAACAACATCGGGCAATGCGCACATAAAATAAGGCCATAAAACAACATCGGGCAATACGCACATAAAATAAGGCCACAAAGCAACATCGGGCAATACGCACATAAAATAAGGCCACAAAGCAACATCGGGCAATACGCACATAAAATAAGGCCACAAAGCAACATCGGGCAATACGCACATAAAATAAGGCCATAAAACAACATCGGGCAATACGCACATAAAATAAGGCCATAAAACAACATCGGGCAATACGCACATAAAATAAGGCCATAAAACAACATCGGGCAATACGCACATAAAATAAGGCCATAAAACAACATCGGGCAATACGCACATAAAATAAGGCCACAAAACAACATCGGGCAATACGCACATAAAATAAGGCCATAAAACAACATCGGGCAATACGCACATAAAATAAGGCCATAAAACAACATCGGGCAATACGCACATAAAATAAGGCCAAAATAACAACATCGGGCAATACGCACATAAAATAAGGCCACAAAACAACATCGGGCAATACGCACATAAAATAAGGCCATAAAACAACATCGGGCAATACGCACATAAAATAAGGCCACAAAACAACATCGGGCAATACGCACATAAAATAAGGCCATAAAACAACATCGAGCAATACGCACATAAAATAAGGCCACAAAGCAACATCGGGCAATACGCACATAAAATAAGGCCATAAAACAACATCGAGCAATACGCACATAAAATAAGGCCACAAAGCAACATCGGGCAATACGCACATAAAATAAGGCCATAAAACAACATCGAGCAATACGCACATAAAATAAGGCCACAAAACAACATCGGGCAATACGCACATAAAATAAGGCCATAAAACAACATCGGGCAATACGCACATAAAATAAGGCCATAAAACAACATCGGGCAATACGCACATAAAATAAGGCCACAAAACAACATCGGGCAATACGCACATAAAATAAGGCCATAAAGCAACACGCACATAAAATAAGGCCACAAAACAACATCGGGCAATACACACATAAAATAAGGCCACAAAGCAACACGCACATAAAATAAGGCCATAAAACAACATCGGGCAATACGCACATAAAATAAGGCCATAAAACAACATCGGGCAATACGCACATAAAATAAGGCCACAAAACAACATCGGGCAATACGCACATAAAATAAGGCCATAAAACAACATCGAGCAATACGCACATAAAATAAGGCCACAAAGCAACATCGGGCAATACGCACATAAAATAAGGCCATAAAACAACATCGGGCAATACGCACATAAAATAAGGACATAAAACAACATCGGGCAATACGCACATAAAATAAGGCCACAAAACAACATCGGGCAACACGCACATAAAATAAGGCCACAAAACAACATCGGGCAATACACACATAAAATAAGGCCACAAAGCAACACGCACATAAAATAAGGCCATAAAACAACATCGGGCAATACACACATAAAATAAGGCCACAAAGCAACACGCACATAAAATAAGGCCATAAAACAACATCGGGCAATACGCACATAAAATAAGGCCATAAAACAACATCGGGCAATACGCACATAAAATAAGGCCATAAAACAACATCGGGCAATACGCACATAAAATAAGGCCACAAAACAACATCGGGCAATACGCACATAAAATAAGGCCATAAAACAACATCGGGCAATACGCACATAAAATAAGGCCATAAAACAACATCGGGCAATACGCACATAAAATAAGGCCACAAAACAACATCGGGCAATACACACATAAAATAAGGCCATAAAACAACATCGGGCAATACGCACATAAAATAAGGCCATAAAACAACATCGGGCAATACGCACATAAAATAAGGCCATAAAACAACATCGGGCAATACGCACATAAAATAAGGCCATAAAACAACATCGGGCAATACGCACATAAAATAAGGCCATAAAACAACATCGGGCAATACGCACATAAAATAAGGCCACAAAGCAACATCGGGCAATACGCACATAAAATAAGGCCATAAAACAACATCGGGCAATACGCACATAAAATAAGGCCATAAAACAACATCGGGCAATACGCACATAAAATAAGGCCATAAAACAACATCGGGCAATACGCACATAAAATAAGGCCACAAAGCAACATCGGGCAATACGCACATAAAATAAGGCCATAAAACAACATCGGGCAATACGCACATAAAATAAGGCCATAAAACAACATCGGGCAATACGCACATAAAATAAGGCCATAAAACAACATCGGGCAATACGCACATAAAATAAGGCCATAAAGCAACATCGGGCAATACGCACATAAAATAAGGCCATAAAACAACATCGGGCAATACGCACATAAAATAAGGCCATAAAACAACATCGGGCAATACGCACATAAAATAAGGCCACAAAACAACATCGGGCAATACGCACATAAAATAAGGCCATAAAACAACATCGGGCAATACGCACATAAAATAAGGCCATAAAACAACATCGGGCAATACGCACATAAAATAAGGCCACAAAACAACATCGGGCAATACGCACATAAAATAAGGCCATAAAACAACATCGGGCAATACGCACATAAAATAAGGCCATAAAACAACATCGGGCAATACGCACATAAAATAAGGCCATAAAACAACATCGGGCAATACGCACATAAAATAAGGCCACAAAGCAACACGCACATAAAATAAGGCCACAAAACAACATCGGCCAAGGTACAGGATGCACTTTCCTAAAGTCTGTTCTGACTAATGCATGCAGCCTTTTTTTGTTTTCTTTGGCATCAGATGACGTTGTTTGAGTCTGACTAATAATTAAACTTGAGTCAACGTTATGACTCAACAGATGTCAATAATAAAAAAACATATCATCATCATCATCATCATCATCATCACTTACAGTGTGGTGGTATTTGCGGTACATGGACATCTTCAGCAGCTTGTTCAAATAGTCCTCTAGTTGTCTCTGCAGAAACACACACACACACACACACACACACACACACACACACACACACACACACACACACACACACACACACACACTTTTGTACACTTGTGACAAAACGGCAGTAGGCAGTAGGAATACCACTAATAAGTTACGATGCTCCCGTATACTAAAGTATTGTCCGATCATTACCTTATAAAATTCGAGGTTCAGACGCATGTTCGTCAAACTAATAATAATAATAACTGCTATAGCAGCCGCAACATTAATACAGCCACAACAACAACTCTTGCTGACCTACTGCCCTCGGTAATGGCACCATTCCCAAAGTATGTGGGCTCTATTGATAACCTCACTAACAACTTTAACGACGCCCTGCGCGAAACCATTGATAACATAGCACCGCTAAAGTTAAAAAAGGCTCCAAAAAAGCGCACCCCGTGGTTTACAGAAGAAACTAGAGCTCAGAAATTATTATGCAGAAAGCTGGAACGCAAATGGCGCACGACTAAACTTGAGGTGCACCATCAAGCATTTAGTGATGGTTTAATAACTTATAAACGCATGCTTACCTTAGCTAAAGCTAATTATTACTCAAATCTCATCCACCGCAATAAAAACGATCCTAAATTTTTGTTTAGTACGGTAGCATCGCTAACCCAACAAGGGACTCCTTCCAGTAGCTCCACCCACTCAGCTGATGACTTTATGCAATTCTTTAGTAAGAAAATTGAAGTCATTAGAAAGGAGATTAAAGACAATGCGTCCCAGCTACAACGGGGTTCTATTAACACTGACACGATTGTATATACGGCGGATACTGCCCTCCAAAATAGTTTCTCTCGTTTTGAGGAAATAACATTAGAGGAATTGTTACAACGTGTAAATGGAATAAAACAGACAACATGTTTACTTGACCCTCTTCCTGGGAAACTGATCAAGTAGCTCTTTGTATTATTAGGTCCATCAGTGCTAAATATTATAAACTTATCACTTTCCTCGGGCACTGTTCCCCTAGCATTCAAAAAAGCGGTTATTCATCCTCTTCTTAAAAGACCTAACCTCGATCCTGACCTCATGGTAAATTACCGACCAGTGTCTCACCTTCCCTTTATTTCAAAAATCCTTGAAAAAATTGTTGCGGAGCAGTTAAATGAACACTTAGCGTCTAACAATCTATGTGAAACCTTTCAATCCGGTTTCAGGGCAAATCACTCCACGGAGACAGCCCTCGCAAAAATGACTAATGATCTATTGCTAACGATGGATTCTGATGCGTCATCTATGTTGCTGCTCCTCGATCTTAGCGCTGCTTTCGATACCGTCGATCATAATATTTTATTAGAACGTATCAAAACACGAATTGGTATGTCAGACTTAGCCCTGTCTTGGTTTAACTCTTATCTTACTGATAGGATGCAGTGTGTCTCCCATAACAATGTGACCTCGGACTACGTTAAGGTAACGTGTGGAGTTCCCCAGGGTTCGGTCCTTGGCCCTGCACTCTTCAGCATCTACATGCTGCCGCTAGGTGACATCATACGCAAATACGGTGTTAGCTTTCACTGTTATGCTGATGACACCCAACTCTACATGCCCCTAAAGCTGACCAACACGCCGGATTGTAGTCAGCTGGAGGCGTGTCTTAATGAAATTAAACAATGGATGTCCGCTAACTTTTTGCAACTCAACGCCAAAAAAACGGAAATGCTGATTATCGGTCCTTCTAGACACCGAACTCTATTTAATAATACAACTCTAACATATGACAACCAAACAATTAAACAAGGCGACACGGTAAAGAATCTGGGTATTATCTTCGACCCAACTCTCTCCTTTGAAGCACACATTAAAAGCGTTACTAAAACGGCCTTCTTTCATCTCCGTAATATCGCTAAAATTCGCTCCATTCGGTCCACTAAAGACGCTGAGATCATTATCCATGCGTTTGTTACGTCTCGCCTCGACTACTGTAACGTATTATTTTCGGGTCTCCCCATGTCTAGCATTAAAAGATTACAGTTGGTACAAAATGCGGCTGCTAGACTTTTGACAAGAACAAGAAAGTTTGATCACATTACGCCTGTACTGTATATACTTTTATATACATATATACATACATATATACCTATACTGTATATACCTTTATATACATATATACATACATATATACCTATACTGTATATACCTTTATATACATATATACATACATATATACCTATACTGTATATACCTTTATATACATATATACATACATATATACCTATACTGTATATACCTTTATATACATACATATATACCTATACTGTATATACCTTTATATACATATATACATACATATATACCTATACTGTATATACCTTTATATACATATATACATACATATACACCTATACTGGCTCACCTGCACTGGCTTCCTGTGCACTTAAGATGTGACTTTAAGGTTTTACTACTTACGTATAAAATACTACACGGTCTAGCTCCATCCTATCTTGCCGATTGTATTGTACCATATGTCCCGGCAAGAAATCTGCGTTCAAAGGACTCCGGCTTGTTAGTGATTCTCAAAGCCCAAAAAAAGTCTGCGGGCTATAGAGCGTTTTCCGTTCGGGCTCCAGTACTCTGGAATGCCCTCCCGGTAACAGTTCGAGATGCCACCTCAGTAGAAGCATTTAAGTCTCACCTTAAAACTCATTTGTATACTCTAGCCTTTAAATAGACTCCCTTTTTAGACCAGTTGATCTGCTGTTTCTTTTCTTTTTCTTCTATGTCCCACTCTCCCCTGTGGAGGGGGTCCGGTCCGATCCGGTGGCCATGTACTGCTTGCCTGTGTATCGGCTGGGGACATCTCTGCGCTGCTGATCCGCCTCGACATCTCTGCGCTGCTGAGCCGCCTCCGCTTGGGATGGTTTCCTGCTGGCTCCGCTGTGAACGGGACTCTCGCTGCTGAGTTGGACCCGCTTTGGACTGGACTCTCGCGACTGTGTTGGATCCATTGTGGATTGAACTTTCACAGTATCATGTTAGACCCGCTCGACATCCATTGCTTTCCTCCTCTCTAAGGTTCTCATAATCATTATTGTCACTGACGTCCCACTGGATCATTATTGTCACCAATGTCCCACTGGGTGTGAGTTTTCCTTGCCCTTATGTGGGCCTACCGAGGATGTCGTGGTGGTTTGTGCAGCCCTTTGAGACACTAGTGATTTAGGGCTATATAAGTAAACATTGATTGATTGATTGAATTATAATCGTACAAAAGCCAAAAGCAGTGAAGTTGTCACGTTGTGTAAATGCTAAATAAAAAGAGAATACAATGATTTGCAAATCTTTTTCAACTTATATTCAATTGAATAGACTGCAAAGACAAGATACTTTATAACGTTAGAACTAGAAAACTTTGTTTTTGTATTGCAAATATTAGCTCATTTTGAATTTTACTTGATTTGCAATTTAAAACTCTACTATGCAAAGCCAAAGCCATTTATCAACAACACCCAGAAACGCCGCCCGGCTTTGCTGGGCCCGAACTCATCTGGGACGGACTGATGCAAAGTGGAAAAGTGTTCTGTGGTCTGACGAGTCCACATTTCAAATTGTTTTTTGGAAACTGTGGACGTGGTGTCCTCTGAACCAAAGCAAAGTGTAAAAGCCAGCATGTGTGATGGTATGGGGGTGTATTAGTGGCCAAGGCATGGGTAACTTACACATCTGTGAAGGCACCATTAATGCTGAAAGGTACATACTGCTTTTGGAGCAACATCCAAGCGACGTTATCATGGACGCCCCTGCTTATTTCAGCAAGACAATGCCAAGCCAGGTGGCTTCATAGTAAAAGAGTGCGGGTGTCATGATCTGTGGTCTGGATCATATTTTATGTTATCTTCTGTTTAAGACTCCATTAGTTCCTGTTTGCACTTCCTTGTTTGTTTTGTCACCATGGCGACTCATTAGTTTTCACCTGTCTCATATGTTGGGGACATACACCTGTTCTAATGAGGAGACTACTATTCAAGCCTGAGGCTGCCAGTTAGTCGGCCCGGCGACATTGTTTGTTTCACGCGTTAGTTACCATAGTTCTTGATGATAGTTTTATGCTGCGAGGATTGTTTTCCCGGGAAGCAAACGGACCAGACCTTGGCTTGAAGGTAGGAACATGTTTTCATCTCACGGCGAGGCACAAACTTGGCGCAGGGAAGAAAACTAACACTTGAACGTAAAACAAACAACACTTACTGTGGTCAGAAAAGAGCAGCATGAACAATGGATGAGGAGAGCATGAAATGAATATCAAGCATGAAACTATCATCAAGAACTATGGTAACTAACGCGTCAAACAAACAATGTCGCCGGGCCGACTTACTGGCAGCGTCAGGCTTAAATAGTAGTCTCCTCATTAGAACAGGTGTGTGTCCCCAACATATGAGACAGGTGAAAACTAATGAGTCGCCATGGTGACAAAACAAACAAGGAAGTGCAAACAGGAACTAATGGAGTCTTAAACAGAAGATAACATAAAACAGGACCCAGACCGCAGATCATGACACCGCAGTCTTTGAAGCCACGCTGTTGTAACACGTGGCTCGGCATTGTCTTGCTGAAATAAGCAGGGGCGTCCATGATGACAACATATGTTGCTCCAAAAGCTGTATGTACCTTTCAGCATTAATGGTGCCTTCACAGTGTAAGTTACCCATGCCTTGGGCACTAATACACCCCCATACCATCACACATGTGTCAGTTACTAATACACCCCCATACCATCACACATGTGTCAGTTACTAATACACCCCCATACCATCACACATGTGTCAGTTACTAATACACCCCCATACCATCACACATGTGTAAGTTACCCATGTCTTGGGCACTAATACACCCCCATACCATCACACATGTGTCAGTTACTAATACACCCCCATACCATCACACATGTGTCAGTTACTAATACACCCCCATACCATCACACATGTGTCAGTTACTAATACACCCCCATACCATCACACATGTGTCAGTTACTAATACACCCCCATACCATCACACATGTGTCAGTTACTAATACACCCCCATACCATCACACATGTGTCAGTTACTAATACACCCCCATACTATCACACATGTGTCAGTTACTAATACACCCCCATACCATCACACATGTGTCAGTTACTAATACACCCCCATACCATCACACATGTGTCAGTTACTAATACACCCCCATACCATCACACGTGTCAGTTACTAATACACCCCCATACCATCACACATGTGTCAGTTACTAATACACCCCCATACCATCACACGTGTGTCAGTTACTAATACACCCCCATACCATCACACATGTGTCAGTTACTAATACACCCCCATACCATCACACGTGTCAGTTACTAATACACCCCCATACCATCACACATGTGTCAGTTACTAATACACCCCCATACCATCACACATGTGTCAGTTACTAATACACCCCCATACCATCACACGTGTCAGTTACTAATACACCCCCATACCATCACACATGTGTCAGTTACTAATACACCCCCATACCATCACACATGTGTCAGTTACTAATACACCCCCATACCATCACACATGTGTCAGTTACTAATACACCCCCATACCATCACACATGTGTCAGTTACTAATACACCCCCATACCATCACACATGTGTCAGTTACTAATACACCCCCATACCGTCACACGTGTCAGTTACTAATACACCCCCATACCATCACACATGTGTCAGTTACTAATACACCCCCATACCATCACACATGTGTCAGTTACTAATACACCCCCATACCATCACACATGTGTCAGTTACTAATACACCCCCATACCGTCACACATGTGTCAGTTACTAATACACCCCCATACCATCACACATGTGTCAGTTACTAATACACCCCCATACCATCACACATGTGTCAGTTACTAATACACCCCCATACCGTCACACATGTGTCAGTTACTAATACACCCCCATACCATCACACATGTGTCAGTTACTAATACACCCCCATACCATCACACATGTGTCAGTTACTAATACACCCCCATACCATCACACATGTGTCAGTTACTAATACACCCCCATACCATCACACATGTGTCAGTTACTAATACACCCCCATACCATCACACATGTGTCAGTTACTAATACACCCCCATACCATCACACATGTGTCAGTTACTAATACACCCCCATACCATCACACATGTGTCAGTTACTAATACACCCCCATACTATCACACATGTGTCAGTTACTAATACACCCCCATACCATCACACATGTGTCAGTTACTAATACACCCCCATACCATCACACATGTGTCAGTTACTAATACACCCCCATACCATCACACGTGTCAGTTACTAATACACCCCCATACCATCACACATGTGTCAGTTACTAATACACCCCCATACCATCACACGTGTGTCAGTTACTAATACACCCCCATACCATCACACATGTGTCAGTTACTAATACACCCCCATACCATCACACGTGTCAGTTACTAATACACCCCCATACCATCACACATGTGTCAGTTACTAATACACCCCCATACCATCACACATGTGTCAGTTACTAATACACCCCCATACCGTCACACATGTGTCAGTTACTAATACACCCCCATACCATCACACATGTGTCAGTTACTAATACACCCCCATACCATCACACATGTGTCAGTTACTAATACACCCCCATACCATCACACATGTGTCAGTTACTAATACACCCCCATACCATCACACATGTGTCAGTTACTAATACACCCCCATACCATCACACATGTGTCAGTTACTAATACACCCCCATACCATCACACATGCTGCCTAGAACACTTTGCGCCTAGAACAATCTGGATGGTTCTTTTCTCCTTTGGTCCGGAGGACACCAAATCCACGGTTTCCAAAAAACAATTTGAAATGTGGACTCATCAGACTACAGAACACTTTTATACTTTGCATCAGTCCGTCTTCGATGAGCTCGGGCCCAGCGAAGCCGACGCCTTATCTGGGTGTTGTTGATAAATGGCTTTGGCTTTGCATAGTAGAGTTTTAAATTGCAAATCAAGTAAAATTCAAAATGCGCCAATATTTGCAATACAATAGCAAAGTTTTCTAGTTCTAACGTTATAAAGTATCTTGTTTTTGCAGTCTATTCAATTGAAAATAAGTTGAAAAGGATTTGCAAATCATTGTATTCTGTTTTTATTTACCATTTACACAGCGTGACAACTTCACTGCTTTTGGGGTTTGTATATCATTATCCCCCTGCTCACTCCTGAATGACACTCTCAGGGGTGTTCATTTATTCAACAACATGCAGACAAGCAGCACATATCTTCCAGTGGTTTCATCAAAACTGATCAACATTAGTGCAATTTTGCGAAAGAAAATAAGGTAAAAACAAGCAAAACATGAATTAATTCACGTCCACGGATGCAGACCACCACAACGTATGCAATCTATTTTTCTTTTGGAAAGGATGGCGAATAAAGCAAGCAAACATTGTAAATGTGGTGTGGAACGGTAGAACAGGTTTGATCGAGTCAAACAGAGAACAATGACAGCTATGACAAACACTGGCCTATTTAGTATTTATTATTTAAAGTTAAAGTAACCATCTAGAAGAAACTCATGCTGTCTTCAACTTGAAGTGGAGTGGTAATTGCTTTTTTGTTTTTTTAGCGACACCTAAATAAAAGAATGTATAATACTAAAAGCACGATGCAGTAAGTTGAATGATGCGGACACGTTTGTTACTGGATACTTTCTAATAGGCGGGCCTTGTATGTGCAGCTAACATGCAACTATACTTGTTTATGTCTTACATTGCACAGATTATTACCTACGTCTAGCTTGCGTGCTATCGTGTGCTTAGCTGTGGTGTAGCTACTCGCTCCTAGTAGCCTGGAATGTTTACCTTTTGTAGAAATGGAGCGGTTATTGGAGGACAATGAGGTGTTAACTGGCAGGTGCAGCTTTGCACAAGTAAACACGCTGCGATACTTGCTTGCATTGCACATGATATCACAAGCACATATTGTCCATACTTGTTTTCCTGATGATATCGGGCCCACATCTGATATCAATATCGGCTCAGGACACCCCTAATTGTAGAAAATCAGGAAATAGTAAAGTATGCTTATTTTTTATAAATAGGCAACCAAAATATGAGAAACTGCCCTCATTGATTCAACCGGCAAGTATTTGTAGTCTCACACTCGTACAAACCCTGTTTCCATATGAGTTGGGAAATGGTGTTAGATGTAAATATAAACAGAATACAATGATTTGCAAATCCTTTTCAAGCCATATTCAGTTGAATATGCTACAAAGACAACATATTTCATGTTCAAACTCATAAACAATTTTTTTTGTGTGCAAATAATCATTAACTTTAGAATTTTATGCCAGCAACACGTGACAAAGAAGTTGGGAAAGGTGGAAATAAATACTGATAAAGTTGAGGAATGCTCATCAAACACTTATTTGGAACATCCCACAGGTGTGCAGGCTAATTGGGAACAGGTGGGTGCCATGATTGGCTATAAAAACCGCTTCCCACAAGAAAGGATGGGGCGAGGTACACCCCTTTGTCCACAACTGCGTGAGCAAATAGTCAAACCGTTTAAGAACAACCTTTCTCAAAGTGACATTGCAAGAAATTGAGGGATTTCAACATCTACGCTCCATAATATCATCAAAAGGTTCAGAGAATCTGGAGAAATCACTCCACGTAAGCGGCATGGCCGGAAACCAACATTGAATGACCGTGACCTTCCATCCCTCAGACGGCACTGTATCAAAAAACCACATCAATCTCTAAAGGATATCACCACTTGGGCTCAGGAACACTTCAAAAAACCACTGTCACTAAATACAGTTGGTCGCTACATCTGTAAGTGCAAGTTAAAGCTCTACTTTAGCTCGGTTGGTAGAGTGGCCTTGCCAGCAACTTGAGGGTTGCAGGTTCGATTCCCGCTTGTGCCATCCTAGTTACTGCTGTTGTGTCCTTGGGCAAGACACTTTACCCACCTGCTCCCAGTGCCACCCACACTGGTTTAAATGTAACTTAGATATTGGGTGTCACTATGTAAAGTGCTTTGAGTCACTTGAGAAAAGCGCTACATAAATATAATTCACTTCACTTCACTACTATGCAGAGTGAAAGCCATTTATCAACAACATCCAGAAACGCCGTCGGCTTCTCTGGGCCCGAGATCATCTAAGATGGACTGATGCAAAGTGGAAAAGTGTTCTGTGGTCTGACGAGTCCACATTTCAAATTGTTTTTGGAAATATTGGACATTGTGTCATCCGGACCAAAGGGGAAGCAAACCATCCAGACTGTTATTGACACAAAGTGTAAAAGCCAGCATGTGTGATGGTATGGGGGTGTATTAGTGCCCAAGGCATGGGTAACTTACACATATGTGAAGGCACCATTAATGCTGAAAGGTACATAAAGCTTTTGGAACATCATATGCTGCCATCTAAGCGCCGTCTTTTTCATGGACGCCCCTGCTTATTTCAGCAAGACAATGCCAAGCCACATTCAGCACGTGTTACAACGGCGTGGCTTTGTAAAAAAAAAAAGTGCGGGTACTTTCCTGGCCCGCCTGCAGTCCAGACCTGTCTCCCATGGAAAATGTGTGGCGCATTATGAAGCGTAAAATAGGACAGCGGAGACCCCGGACTGTTGAAGGACTGAAGCTCTACATAAAACAAGAATGGGAAAGAATTCCACTTTCAAAGCTTCAACAATTAGTTTCCTCAGTTCCCAAACGTTTATTGAGTGTTGTTAAAAGAAAAGGTGATGTAACACAGTGGTGAACATGCCCTTTCCCAACTACTTTGGCATGTGTTGCAGCCATGAAATTCTAAGTTAATTATTATTTGCAAAAAAAAATAAGTTTATGAGTTTGAACATCAAATATGTTGTCTTTGTAGCATATTCAACTGAATATGGCTTGAAAAGGATTTGCAAATCATTGTATTCTGTTTATATTTACATCTAACACAATTTCCCAACTCATATGGAAACAGGGTTTGTATGTTTAAAAACATCATGACTACTATAGTAACTGCAAAGTTACTATAGTATCGCACATGATATCACACATTTGACATGCAAGCACATATTATCCATACTTGTTTTCCTGATGATATCAAACCGACATGCGATATCAATATCGGATCAGGACATCCCTAATTGTAGACAAACAGAAAATAATACAGCATGCTTTTTTTGTTTACATGTAAACATGTTTTTTTTACATAGGCAACCAAAATAGGAGAAACTTCCCTCATGAATTGAACTGGTAGGTAATTGCAATCTCACACTTGTATTATTTTAACACACCACGACTACTTTAGTAACTACAAAGTTTTAGTAGAAATGTTGATGGGCCTGTTGTCTGTGCTGTGAACTTCTGGCTTCATTGAAGCTAATAAACTAGCTTGAAATACTTGATAATATCATTTTATTATAGTTTCAGGGCAAATCACTCTAGGGCAGGGGTGTCAGACACATTTTAGATGGGGGGGGGGGGGGCACATGGAGACAAATCTACTCCCAAGTGGGCCGGACTGCTAAACTCATGGCATGAAAACTTAAAAATAAAGACAACTTTAGATTGTTTTCTTTGTGTAAAAATAGAACAAGCACATTCTGAAAATAACTTTAATTTTACACTTACATGATGCTGTTGATTGTATTCTATCTTTATTTGTCGTTATTTATACTTTCTGAATAAATTATGTGAAAATGTTCATCAGTCAACTGGTTGGGTGTTCATTTTTAATTTATCAATATAAAAAATAGTATTAAAATCAAATGACAGGATGTTATTTATATAGTTTGATTATTTTCATTGACATCATGTCTGTTTTGTTTTCACATTTGTAGCATCATCTACAGATACAAATAATTACTATTGCGACATCTGGTGGACACATTTAGAACAGCAGTTTTTTTCATTCAAACATTGTGTCTCATTTTCATACTTAGCCAACGCATCCCGCGGGCCAATTAAAACCTGTTTGAGGTCCTGATCCAGCCCGGGGGCCTTACGTTTGACACCCCTGCTCTACGCAGACCGCCCTGGCAAAAATGACTAATCATTCTATTGCTAACGATGGATTCTGTCGTCTATGTTGCTGCTTCTTCATCTTAGCACGGCTTTCCATACCGGCGATCGTAATATTTTATTAGAGTGTATCAAAACACGTATCGGTATGTCAGATTTAGCCTTGTCTTGGGGGGGGGGGTGTATAGTAGTGTCTGTCCCGGAAGAGTTAGTGCTGCAAGGGGGGCTGGGTTTTTGTATGGATGTCTGATGATGGCTTTTTTGCCGATATCCGATATGGTCCAACTCTTATTTATTGATACCGATACCAAGCGAACACAGAATGTTCCAAAATTAATTAGCACCGTCGACTTTTCCAAGGACATAAGTTATGTCGGGGCTCTTTGGCTGCTTGGTCCCGTATTAAATGCAGCAGAAATAAAAAGAATAAACGGAGAAGTCCAGGCAGTGCTTGCTTCAAAGCAGGCCCATAATACGTTAAGAATAGTTTCAGTTATTGTCACTTAAGTGAAAGTATGTGGAAATAATATATTTATGTTGGGCAACATTGAAAGTCCTGCTTGGGCCCCAATTGGAAGGTTGTGACGTACCCGCCTGCTGGACACCTGCTCGTCCCGCACCAGCTCGTCTCCTCCGCCTCTGGGCAGGGAAGGTATCTTCCTCACCTCGCTCTTCCTCACCGTCCTCCTCCTCACTGTGTGGCTGAGATCCAAAAAATAAAACATTTCCAGTGGATGCAGTAAGGAGGTGTTTGCTTAAGCTAATGGTGTTAGCGCCGCCATCAGCCCTGGGCAGAAAGAAGAAGGTGTCCAATATTCCCAGCTGCTGAGGGAGAAGTCCTCAAATAAAGTCAACATAACTTTTCCATGTCAGCTTGCTGCTGCTTTCAAGCCAAATATTTTAAAACCTACTTCCGCCAGAGCCATATAAGAATGTTTTAACACACATTTTTAGACCAAAATAAGTCTCTTTAAATAAAATACATCTTACCATTAATGCGATTTCTTGAACAGGTGTGGTAGAAAACGGATGGATGGATGGATTAAAACACATGAAATGTTTTTATATTTTGAACATTATTTTTAACACTGCAATTACCAGCAGAATTATTCAATACTTTTTGTGTAAAACAATGTGATCTGAGGGCCAGATGCAGTCCTCAAAAGAGCCACATCTGGATCCACAGCCAGAGGTTCCCCACACTTGCTGTACGCCAACAAAAAGGTCCTTTTTGCAGCAAATTACACTCTGGATATGGATTATCTTAAGCCTAGCCTAGCTTAGCATAGAGTAAGAAAAAAAATGTCCATCCATCCATTTCCTACCGCTTATTCCCTTTGGGGTCGCTGGTGCCTATCTCAGCTACAATCGGGCAGAAGGCGGGGCACACCCTGGACAAGTCATTTAAATATTTGAAAATCAAGTTTGAGCACATATATATACAGTACAGGACAAAAGTTTGGACACGCCTTCTCATTCAATGTGTTTACATGACTATTTACATTGTTTTATTGACATTGTTTACATGACTATTTACATTGTTTTATTTACATTGTTTTCATGACTATTTACATTGTTTTATTGACATTGTTTACATGACCATTTACATTGTTTTATTGACATTGTTTTCATGACTATTTACATTGTTTTATTGACATTGTTTACATGACTATTTACATTGTTTTATTTACATTGTTTTCATGACTATTTACATTGTTTTATTGACATTGTTTTCATGACTATTTACATTGTTTTATTGACATTGTTTTCATGACTATTTACATTGTTTTATTTACATTGTTTTCATGACTATTTACATTGTTTTATTGACATTGTTTTCATGACTATTTACATTGTTTTATTGACATTGTTTTCATGACTATTTACATTGTTTTATTGACATTGTTTTTATGACTATTTACATTGTTTTATTGACATTGTTTTTATGACTATTTACATTGCTTTATTGACATTGTTTTCATGACTATTTACATTGTTTTCATGACTATTTACATTGTTTTATTGACATTGTTTTCATGACTATTTACATTGTTTTATTGACATTGTTTTCATGACTATTTACATTGTTTTATTGACATTGTTTTCATGACTATTTACATTGTTTTATTGACATTGTTTTCATGACTATTTACATTGTTTTATTGACATTGTTTTCATGACTATTTACATTGTTTTATTGACATTGTTTTCATGACTATTTACATTGTTTTATTGACATTGTTTTCATGACTATTTACATTGTTTTATTGACATTGTTTTCATGACTATTTACATTGTTTTCATGACTATTTACATTGTTTTATTGACATTGTTTTCATGACTATTTACATTGTTTTATTGACATTGTTTTCAAGACTATTTACATTGTTTTATTTACATTGTTTTCATGACTATTTACATTGTTTTATTTATATTGTTTTCATGACTATTTACATTGTTTTATTTACATTGTTTTCATGACTATTTACATTGTTTTATTTACATTGTTTTCATGACTATTTACATTGCTTTATTTCCATTGTTTTCATGACTATTTACATTGCTTTATTTACATTGTTTTCATGACTATTTACATTGCTTTATTTACATTGTTTTCATGACTATTTACATTGCTTTATTTACATTGTTTTCATGACTATTTACATTGTTTTATTGACATTGTTTTCATGACTATTTACATTGTTTTATTGACATTGTTTTCATGACTATTTACATTGCTTTATTGACATTGTTTTCATGACTATTTACATTGTTTTATTTACATTGTTTTCATGACTATTTACATTGCTTTATTTACATTGTTTTCATGACTATTTACATTGCTTTATTTACATTGTTTTCATGACTATTTACATTGCTTTATTTACATTGTTTTCATGACTATTTACATTGCTTTATTTACATTGTTTTCATGACCATTTACATTGCTTTATTTACATTGTTTTCATGACTATTTACATTGTTTTATTTATATTGTTTTCATGACTATTTACATTGTTTTATTTACATTGTTTTCATGACCATTTACATTGTTTTATTTACATTGTTTTCATGACTATTTACATTGTTTTCATGACTATTTACATTGTTTTATTTCCATTGTTTTCATGACTATTTACATTGCTTTATTTACATTGTTTTCATGACTATTTACATTGTTTTATTTACATTGTTTTCATGACTATTTACATTGTTTTATTTACATTGTTTTCATGACTATTTACATTGTTTTATTTACATTGTTTTCATGACTATTTACATTGTTTTATTTACATTGTTTTCATGACTATTTACATCGTACGTCAGGGGTCCCCAAACTTTTTGACTCCAGGGCCGCGTTGGTTTGAAAAAAATTTGGCCAGGAGCAGCGGACGCACACACGCAGGTCTAGTGGTTAGGATTCGGCACTCTCACCGCCGCGGCTCGGGTTCGATTCCCGGTCAGGGAACTGAGCATTTGTAAATCAGAATGTGAAATAATGTTATGTTACTCACTGTGTCTCGTATATAACATTTGTAGTTTTTATTTTAGCTAAGCCTCCTCTGGCTTGTTGAAGGGGGGACTAGCAAAGTAAGTATATATATATATACACACACACATACATACATACATACATACATACATATATATATATATATATATATATATACACACACACACACACACTTGACTGGATGTGTTGCACAGGTGGTATCCTATGACAGTTCCATGCTGGAAATCACTGAGAGCGGCCCATTCTTTCACAAATGTTTGTAGAAACAGTCTCCATGCCTAAGTGCTTGATTTGATACATTGGGCCAAGTGATGAGGACACCTGGTTCTCATCACTTTGATGGGTGGCCAAATACTTTTGGCAATATAGCGTATGACTTGGTGGAGGTCTCGCTCCTCCGGGTTCTCAGGACCACCAATGGCAGGACATGACGCCCGTGTTCATCTTTGTGAACAATGATTTATTTTGCAATGATTTGTGCTTTTCAACCGTGTTAAAGTTTCTCGCTGGTTCTCCACCATCAACAACATCCTCTCCTTCCCGACTGCTGCCTTTGACAGAGCGACAGGTGATCAGACTCACACCTGTGTCATCTACGCACCTGTCACTAACCTCCCAGCCGATCCTGACACACCCCGCTTCGCTGCAGGTCCGCAGGCCACGCCCCCTCACAGACTTCTTTTTAACCCTTTAATGACCGCGACCCTTGTGGGTTGCCAGGACCTGAAACACTCACCACAATTGAGGGGAGCCATAATGCTCACAGTAGATATAGGACTTGTTTGAAAAGAACAATGAATCCCATATGCTTTCATTTTTAGTGTGCGGCCCTCCGTGGAAAAAGTTTGGACACCCCTGTTTGAATACATAATAATTAATAATATAATATAATATGAAGACCTGAGGCCAGGTATGGTCGCCATTACCTATTTTATATTATGAAATGTATCTAATGGTACAAACACCAGGCCGCACTTAGTAAAAGGAGGCAAGATGAAGTAAATATGATACACAGAAGTATTTTACGTGGTTGTGTAAAACAGGTGTGTGTGTGTGTGTGTGTGTGTGTGTGTGTGTGTGTGTGTGTGTGTGTCAGCTGACCTTCGTGAGGGCAGAGGAATCCTCATGAAGGTCTTGTAGGTCCTGAGCTCTCTGTGCAGCTCCAAGAAGTGCTTCTCCTTCCTCTTCACCAGCCAGGTGAACTCCCCGTGTTTCATCTCCAGCTTGAAGACGGCCGGCAGCGACTGAAAAGGTCATCAACACAAGCAACCTTTTTTAGGAAAGAGAAAAAAAGGGTTTTCCTTCTCGGGAAATTAATTGTATTTTTAATAATTAAATACTTCAATAAAAATATGTTATATATAATTGAAATACTTCAAGTAAGATGAAAAGAAGGGGGACATATTGTAAATGTTAGGGGAGATTAAGGAGGGAAATTATTGGCAAAAATTTACAAAAACACAAAAAAAATGGTATTCACGCCCAACTATTTACAAATAAAAAAAACAATAGTTGGTTTACTTCTGCATTGTTTCTTTAATGGATGAAAATTGTTTTTATACTTGTGAATCATTTTATACTTGCAATATTTTTTATACTTGTAAAGTGTTTTTCTCACTGAAGAAATAGTTTTATAAGGGCAAATTTTGGGGGGAATCGAAGAAAATAGTTTTTTTTTCCTTGCCAATTGTTTTGCAATCTTTTAATAGTTTTTATAATTGAGAATTTTTTTTTTTTTTAAGAAAATAGTTTTATACTTGTAAAGTATATTTCAAACTAAAAAAAATGGTTTTATAAGTACAAATATTTTTGGGAATCTAAGAAAATATATTTTTTTACTTGTGAAGCGTTTTATACTTGCAATAACTTTTTGGGAATTGATGAAAATAGTTTTTATAATTGAGAATATTTCTTATTTGTATTAAAGAAAATAGTCTCATATTGGAAAGTGTTTTTCAAACCCAAAAAATAGTTTTATAAGTGCACATTTTTTGGGGAATCCAAAAAATAGTTTTTTTTTACTTGCGAATCTTTTTATACTTGCAATAATTTTTTGGAATTGATGAAAATAGTTGTTTTACTTGAGAATAGTTTGTATTCGTATTAAAGAAAATAGTCTTATATGTGTGAATTTTTTTTTCTAACTAAAAAAAAATTGTTTAATAAGTGCAATTTTTTTTTATTGAAGAAAATAGTTTTTCTTACTTGCAATTTTTTTTATACTTGGAATATTTTTTTGTTGTTGAAGAAAATAGTATTTATAATTGAGAAAAAGTTGTTTTTTTTTTTTTTTTCAAGAAAATAGTCTTATACTTTTAAAGTGTTTTTCTAACCCAGAAAATTGTTTTAATTAGTGCACATTTTTGGGGGGAATTGAAGAAAATAGTTTTTTTTGCTTGCGAATTGTTTTATAATTGCAATAATTTTTGGGGAATTGATGAAAATAGTTTTTATAATTGAAAATAATTTTTATTTGTATTAAAGAAAATAGTCTTATACTTGTTAAGTGTTTTGCCATCCATTTTCTACCGCTTATTCCCTTTGGGGTCGCGGGGGGCGCTGGTGCCTATCTCAGCTACAATCGGGCGGAAGGCAGTATACACCCTGGACAAGTCGCCACCTCATCGCAAGTAAGAAATAGTTCTGTAAGTGCAATTTTTTTTTTAATTGAAGAAAATTGTTTTTTTTACTTGCAAATGGTCTTATACTTGCAATATTTTCTTTGTTGAAGAAAATAGTTCTAATAATTGATAAAAAAGTGTGTTTTTTAAAGAAAATCGTTTTATAAGTGTGATTTTTCTTTTTTAATTGGAAAAAAAAATATGTAACTTGCGAATCGTTTTATACCTGGAATTTTTTTTTATTGAAGGAAATAGTTTTTATAATTGAGAAAAAAGTGTGTTTTTTTTTAAAGAAAATAGTTTTTTATAAAGCGCTTTGGGTATCTCGAAGGTAGAAAAGCGCTATACAAGTATAACCCATTTACTTGTAAAGTGTTTTTCTAACTAAAAAAATTGTTTAAGTGCAATTTTTGGGGGGAATTGAAGAAAATTGTTTTTTTTTTTTTTTTACTTGCGAATCGTTTTTAAACTTGCAATCATTTTTTTTTTTATTAAAGAAAATCGTTATTATAATTGAGAAATAGATTTTTCATTTTAAGAAAATAGTCTTGTACTTTTAAAATGTCTTTCTAACTAAAATAAATCGTTTTATAAGTTCAATTTTTTTTAATTGAAGAAAATTCGTTTTTTACCTGCAAGTCGTTTTATACTTGCAATCATTGTTTTTATTGAAGAAAATAGTCTTTATACTGAGAAAAATGTTTTTTTTAAGAAAATTGTGTACTTGTAGAGTGTTTTTGTAACTACAAAAATCGTTTTATAAGTGAGATTTTTTTTTAATTGAATAAAAAAAAAAAATCACCTGCAAATCGTTTTGTACTTGTGAGTGGAGGTGTTGGCAAGCATGGTGGGTGGAGGTGTTGGCAAGTATGGTGAGTGGAGGTGTTGGCAAGTGTGGTGAGTGGAGGTGTTGGCAAGTGTGGTGAGTGGAGGTGTTGGCAAGTATGGTGAGTGGAGGTGTTGGCAAGTATGGTGGGTGGAGGTGTTGGCAAGTGTGGTGAGTGGAGGTGTTGGCAAGTGTGGTGGGTGGAGGTGTTGGCAAGTGTGGTGAGTGGAGGTGTTGGCAAGTATGGTGAGTGGAGGTGTTGGCAAGCATGGTGGGTGGAGGTGTTGGCAAGTATGGTGAGTGGAGGTGTTGGCAAGTGTGGTGAGTGGAGGTGTTGGCAAGTGTGGTGAGTGGAGGTGTTGGCAAGTATGGTGAGTGGAGGTGTTGGCAAGTATGGTGGGTGGAGGTGTTGGCAAGTGTGGTGAGTGGAGGTGTTGGCAAGTGTGGTGGGTGGAGGTGTTGGCAAGTATGGTGGGTGGAGGTGTTGGCAAGTATGGTGAGTGGAGGTGTTGGCAAGTATGGTGGGTGGAGGTGTTGGCAAGTATGGTGGGTGGAGGTGTTGGCAAGTGTGGTGAGCGGAGGTGTTGGCAAGTGTGGTGAGCGGAGGTGTTGGCAAGTGTGGTGAGTGGAGGTGTTGGCAAGTATGGTGGGTGGAGGTGTTGGCAAGTATGGTGGGTGGAGGTGTTGGCAAGTGTGGTGAGTGGAGGTGTTGGCAAGTATGGTGAGTGGAGGTGTTGGCAAGTATGGTGGGTGGAGGTGTTGGCAAGTGTGGTGAGTGGAGGTGTTGGCAAGTATGGTGAGTGGAGGTGTTGGCAAGCATGGTGGGTGGAGGTGTTGGCAAGTATGGTGAGTGGAGGTGTTGGCAAGTATGGTGAGTGGAGGTGTTGGCAAGTATGGTGAGTGGAGGTGTTGGCAAGTATGGTGAGTGGAGGTGTTGGCAAGTATGGTGGGTGGAGGTGTTGGCAAGTGTGGTGGGTGGAGGTGTTGGCAAGTGTGGTGAGTGGAGGTGTTGGCAAGTGTGGTGGGTGGAGGTGTTGGCAAGTGTGGTGGGTGGAGGTGTTGGCAAGTATGGTGAGTGGAGGTGTTGGCAAGTATGGTGAGTGGAGGTGTTGGCAAGCATGGTGGGTGGAGGTGTTGGCAAGTGTGGTGAGTGGAGGTGTTGGCAAGTATGGTGAGTGGAGGTGTTGGCAAGTATGGTGGGTGGAGGTGTTGGCAAGCATGGTGGGTGGAGGTGTTGGCAAGTATGGTGGGTGGAGGTGTTGGCAAGTATGGTGGGTGGAGGTGTTGGCAAGTATGGTGGGTGGAGGTGTTGGCAAGTATGGTGGGTGGAGGTGTTGGCAAGTGTGGTGAGTGGAGGTGTTGGCAAGTATGGTGAGTGGAGGTGTTGGCAAGCATGGTGGGTGGAGGTGTTGGCAAGTATGGTGAGTGGAGGTGTTGGCAAGTATGGTGAGTGGAGGTGTTGGCAAGTATGGTGAGTGGAGGTGTTGGCAAGTATGGTGAGTGGAGGTGTTGGCAAGTATGGTGGGTGGAGGTGTTGGCAAGTGTGGTGGGTGGAGGTGTTGGCAAGTGTGGTGAGTGGAGGTGTTGGCAAGTGTGGTGGGTGGAGGTGTTGGCAAGTGTGGTGGGTGGAGGTGTTGGCAAGTATGGTGAGTGGAGGTGTTGGCAAGTATGGTGAGTGGAGGTGTTGGCAAGCATGGTGGGTGGAGGTGTTGGCAAGTGTGGTGAGTGGAGGTGTTGGCAAGTATGGTGAGTGGAGGTGTTGGCAAGCATGGTGAGTGGAGGTGTTGGCAAGCATGGTGGGTGGAGGTGTTGGCAAGTATGGTGGGTGGAGGTGTTGGCAAGTATGGTGAGTGGAGGTGTTGGCAAGCATGGTGGGTGGAGGTGTTGGCAAGTGTGGTGAGTGGAGGTGTTGGCAAGTATGGTGGGTGGAGGTGTTGGCAAGTGTGGTGGGTGGAGGTGTTGGCAAGCATGGTGGGTGGAGGTGTTTGGCCCACCTTGTTGACGCTGCGGTGGTGAGACAGGTTGAAGCGGTCCTGGGCGCTGGTGAAGCGCTCCACCTCCAGGATGCGAGCGCTGATGGGGACGCTGGGCAGGAAGACTCTGGCGTTGGCCTCCTTGAAGCCCACAGTGGAGTACACGCAAGAAAAGGGAATACCACAATCACCTGGGGGGGGGTGACAGAGAGAGAGAGAGTGAGAAAGAGTGAGAGAGAGAGAGAGAGAGAGAGAGAGAGAGAGAGAGAGAGAGAGAGAGAGAGAGAGAGAGAGAGAGAGAGAGAGGGCGAGTGACAAGCATGCATGGAGCAGCAAAAGAAGTAAAATAATAAAATAATAGACTTATCAAAAGAATCCTTTTTCAGGATTGTTACATGCTGACTTCACATACATTTAGATAAATATCATTCACTTCACTACTGTACTTTTTCTTGACATCTAATGTATTTTTTTTCTTTATAACTACTGTACTTTTTCTCCATAACCACTGTATTTTTTCTTAATAACATCTACTGTACTTTGTCTTTATAACTAGTGTACTTTTTTACAACTACTGTACTTTTTCTTAATTACATCTACTGTACTTTCTATTCATAACTACTATTGTACTTTTTTTAGAACTACTGTACTTTTTCTTAACATCTACTGTACTTTTTCTTTATAGCAAATGTACTTTCTCCTCTCTAAATACTGTACTTTTTCTTTATAACTGGAACTTACATATTCTTTATAACATCTACTGTACATTTTATTTATAACTACTTTACTTTTTCTTAATATCTACTGTACTTTTTTGTAACTACGGTACTTTTTCTTTATAGTGAATGTTCTTTTTCCTCTCTAAATACTGTACTTTGTCTTTATAACTGGAATTAGACTTTCTCTATAAATTCCTTACATATTATTTATAACATCTACTGTACTTTCTTTACAACTACTGTACTTATTCTTTATAATCACCATACATTTACTTTATAACTACTGTACTTTTTCTTAACATCTACTGTACTTTTTTTTTATAACCACTGTACTCTATAACTAGTACTGTACTATTTCTCTAAAACTTCTGTACTTTTTCTTTATAACTACTGTACTTTTCTTAAAATCTACTGTACTTGTTTATAAGTACTTTACTTTTTCTTTATAACTAGTACTGTATTATTTCTATAAAACTACTGTACTTTTTACTCTCAAAATACTGTAGTTTTTCTTTATAACTAGTACTGTACTATTTGTCTAAAACTACTGGACTTTTTCTTCACAACTACTGTACTTGTCAATCAATCAATGTTTATTTATATAGCCCCAAATCACAAATGTCTCAAAGGGCTGCACAAATCATTACGACTACAACATCCTGGGAAGAACCCACAAAAGGGCAAGGAAAAACTCCCACCCAGTGGGCAGGGAGAATTCACATCCAGTGGGACGCCAGTGACAATGCTGACTATGAGAAACCTTGGAGAGGACCTCAGATGTGGGCAACCCCCCACCCCCCTCTATAACTACTGTATATTTTCTTAACTACTGTACTTTTTCTTAATAACATACTGTACTATTTCTCTAAAACTACAGTACTTTTTCCTCTCTAAATACTGTACTTTTTCTTTAAAACTGGAACCAGACTTTCTCTCTAACTACTTTACATATTCTTTAGAAAATCGACTGTACTTTTTCTTCATAACTACTGTACTTATTCTTTACATCTACTGTACTTTTTATGTATAACTACTACTGTACTTTTAGATACCATTTTCTTTCTAACTAGGGCACTGCTGTACTTATTCTTCATAACTACTAAAGCACTTTTACTTAGGAAAAACTGCACGTGTTGTGGATAGTTTCCATAATATTTACAGTATCGTGTTCCAGCTCCTCTTTTTACTTCCAGAACAATCGACATGTACCCCCCCCCCCACGTACCGGGGCAGTTTCCATCGTAGTCCACGTCCTCTCCCTCGTCAAAGTCCAGCTCTCCGGCGTCTAAGCTCTCCACCAGGTCGGCCATCTTGATTCCGTCTTGCACGTCGGCGCTTTCTGCGTTGACCAGGTTGACGTTGCTGATGGTGGGCGGAGTCTTGGTCAGCATGCTTAGCACCAGGTAGGTGGAGCAGGACTCACCTGGAGGAGCACAACAAGAAAAAAGATGGTGGTTCACGTTTAACATCCGGGAGGAAATGAACCTTTGACCCAAAGTACATTTTTAGAAAAGTGGACCGAGGTTTGGCGCCTAAAGAAAGATCAACCTCACAGTCCAAACACTGACTTCTCCCTTTCTCCACTTCTCACAGTAATATCTATTTTTTATAATATCCACATAATTAAATGTTTTTGGAATGCATTTTTTATTTTTCTATTGAGTTTTTTATCATTTTAGCACAGCGTTATTTTTGGTACACATCTAGAAACTGTGTCAGAGCTTGGTCCGCATCGCCGGCTGTAAGTCGGACATGTTCCAGTGTCTTGGTTGACAAGACTCTCCAAGGTGGTGCCTCTGGATTGGCAGACCGGGGTGGTGGTCCCTCTCTTTAAGAAGGTGGTGCCTCTGGATTGGCAGACCGGGGTGGTGGTCCCTCTCTTTAAGAAGGTGGTGCCTCTGGATCGGCAGACCGGGGTGGTGGTCCCTCTCTTTAAGAAGGTGGTGCCTCTGGATCGGCAGACCGGGGTGGTGGTCCCTCTCTTTAAGAAGGTGGTGCCTCTGGATTGGCAGACCGGGGTGGTGGTCCCTCTCTTTAAGAAGGTGGTGCCTCTGGATTGGCAGACCGGGGTGGTGGTCCCTCTCTTTAAGAAGGTGGTGCCTCTGGACTGGCAGACCGGGGTGGTGGTCCCTCTCTTTAAGAAGGTGGTGCCTCTGGATTGGCAGACCGGGGTGGTGGTCCCTCTCTTTAAGAAGGGGGACCAGAGGGTGTGTTCCAACTATGGTGGGATCACACTCCTTAGGAGTCTATTCAGGTGTACTGGAGAGGAGACTACGCCGGATAGTCCAACCTCGGATTCAGGAGGAACAGTGTGGTTTTGGTCCTGGTGGTGGAACTGTGGACCAGCTCTAGACTCTGGGCAGGGTCCTTGAGGGTGCATGGGAGTTTGCCCAACTTTTCCAGTTTCAAAGCTTCAACAATTAGTTTCCTCAGTTCCCAAACGTTTATTGAGTGTTGTTAAAAGAAAAGGTGATGTAACACAGTGGTGAACATGCCCTTTCCCAACTACTTTGGCACATGTTGCAGCCATGAAATTCTAAGTTAATTATTATTTGCAAAAAAAATATTAAAGTTTATGAGTTTGAACATGAAATATGTTGTCTTTGTAGCATATTCAACTGAATATGGCTTGAAAAGGATTTGCAAATCATTGTATTCTGTTTATATTTACATCTAACACAATTTCCCAACTCATATGGAAACAGGGCTTGTAGATTGTTATTTTAGCTAACGATCTCATTTATTTAGTTTTGTAGTTAGATGTGTTTTGTTTTTTTAATCTAATTTTTGTTTGCATCTTTTCACCCGGAAACATGCAAAAGCAGTTTTTGCGATTCTAAACTTCAAAACCTTTTTACAGCCTTGAGCAGAGAAGAGGATTTATGACGACTCGGCATGTTGTTCATGCAAAAAAAAAGCAGAAAAGGAAGCTAAAAAGAAGATTCCAAGTGTCTTTTGAAGACAAAACTCCAGACTCCACATTCACTCTGTAAAAGTACCACTTACTGGCTTACATGCAAGGACAATAAAGCACGTTTTTGCTGACACTTGATACTTGTGGAAACATCCAGGGAGACTAAAGCAGCAGTTTTAAATGACAACAACGACAACAAGAGTCTTTTATTTTGACAGGAAGCCAAGGTGTAAAGTTTCTGCTCTCACAAGTTCAGCCATGGGAAGAACGATCGTGTGACGGTGCGCTGCCGAACATGCTCCTCTGCGTGTATGGCGCTCAGCATCAAGGGTTGGAATTGGGGCTTTAAGCACCAAAGTGACGCTCGAGCGTGGCCACCGCTGCTGCTCACTGCTCCCCTCACCCCTCATGACCTCAAACTACGGAATGGGCCAGGGGTCAAAAACGTTAAAGGCACGTACTATGTGACAGTGCGCTGCCGAACATGCTCCTCTGCGTGTATGGCGCCCAGCATCAAGGGTTGGAATTGGGGCTTAAAGCACCAAAATCATGCTTGAGCGTGGCCACCGCTGCTGCTCACTGCTCCCCTCACCCCTCATGACCTCAAACTACAGAATGGGCCGAGGGTCAAAAACGTTAAAGGCACGTACTCTGTGATGGTGCGCTGCCGAATATGCTCCTCTGCATGTATGGCACTCAGCATCAAGGGTTGGAATTGGGGCTTAAAGCACCGAAATAACGCTCGAACGTGGCCACCGCTGCTGCTCACTGCTCCCCTCACCCCACATGACCTAAAACTAGGGAACGGGCCGGGGGTCAAAAATGTTAATGGCGTGTTAAAAAAAGAAGCTAAAACACTGGCGGTTGCGCATGGACGTTAGCCGCCATGTCTTAAAGTTCCTCTAACTGAGGGTGTTTCAGGGCCGCCGCTGCTGCTCACTGCTCCCCTCTCCTCCCCCAGGGGGTGTGAAACGAGGGAATGGGTGGAATGCAGAGGCTCATTTCACCACACCTAGTGTGCGTGTGTGACTATCAGTGGTGCTTTCAAAGTTTCAAACCAGCAATGTCACGCCGTGACGACGCGCTCGCTACAAGTCCGTGAAACATGTTCAACATGCGACTGCTCGTGTCGACGTCAAGTCAGAGCGGTGAGGGGCAAGCTGCTGAGTCGGCGTTAACTGCATCGACGAGCTGATTACTGACTGGACGCCATTACACGTTATCTCAAACTACGGAACGGGCCGAAGGTCAAAAACGTTAATGGCGCGTACTCTGTGATGGTGCGCTGTCGAACATGCTCCTCTGTGTGCATGGTGCTCAGCATCAAAGGGTTGGAATTGGGACTTAAAGCAGTGAAATAATGCTGGAGCGTGGCCACCGCTGCTGCTAACTGCTCCCCTCATCTCCCAGAATATATATTAGTGCTTTTGATCCATTAGTAACGCGACACTATACCACACAACCCTACAAAGCAGGTTTAAATAACTTACTGGTTTCAGACCCAAATAAGGTTTATCGGCCTCTTTGACGACTAACACTGGATATCACGTGACTACACACACATCAATACCCACACTGGTAGCGTCTGGGTGGGAAAGTGAAAGGTGCAATTCCTATCAGTGTGATTGTCGGAGCCTCCTTATAGAAGATACTTTCAGTGAAGGAGGTGTGATCCCCGTCAACAACACCCGCTGACAAAGAAGGGAGCGCAGCCTTTGTTTCATGACAGCCTGTTATCATCGTCCTCCGCACTCCAAATACTGGCCGCCTCCCCCAGGGCCGCTGCAGACTGCCGGAATGTTCCCAGCATGTGCGTCTGCACCACAACCATCTGATAGTGCCACCTGCCCAGGATGTGACAGAAGAAAAGTTATCATCTCCGCTTCCTGCTACTTCCTGCTTCCTGTGCGGTCGTCCTGGCAACGGCCAGCCTGCTCGCCGTGTAAGCGTTCCCTCGCTGTGCGTGCCTTTCAAATGTTCTCTAGTGCCCGCACGCCCTCGTCCATGGAGGAGGTGCAGTGGGTGGAGGAGGAGGAGGATTGGCTGAGAACCAAGAAGGAGAAGAGAGGAAAAGGGTTGATGAAAGGAAGGAAAAAAGGAAGGAAGGAAGGAAGGAGAAGAAGGAAGAAAATAAAGAAGAAAGGGAGAAGGAGAATGAAAAGGAGAAGGAAGAAGAGAAGAAGTAGGAGGAGGAAAAGAAGGAGGATTGGCTGAGAACCAAGAAGGACAAGAGAGGAAAAGGGTTGATGAAAGGAAGGAAGGAAGGAAGAAAGGAGAAGGAGAAGAAGGAGAAAGAAGAAAGGGAGAAGTAGAATTAAAAGGAGAAGGAAGAAGAGAAGAAGTAGGAGGAGGAAAAGAAGGATGAGAAAAAAGGAAATGAAGAAAAGGTGAAGTAGGAGAACATTTTTTTCCTGATTCAATTCTTCATTCTACCATGAATTGATGAAGGTGGACCCCGACTTAAACAAGTTGAAAAACTTATTGGGGTGTTACCATTTAGTGGTCAATTGTAGGGAATATGTACTGTACTGTGCAATCTACTAACAAAAGTATCAATCAATCAATCAATCAATCGTGTTTATTCTCCCAGCCGGAACCAACCAAGACATTGAGTGCCTGCCTGCCAGACCGAATTCAGGACAAGATTACACAAAGTTTGTCACTAAGGCCGCTGCCTTTTCTAAATGTTCTGTTTTAAACTTCTACGCCAATGTCGGCCATATTTCTTTATTTTCTTCCTGTGAGCTGCACTTGAGGGGGAAGTAGCACAACGGGGATTGAACATTAACGTCGTGAAGAGCCTGACCTTTGCGACCGTGGACAGGGAGGTCGCACACACGCACACAAACTTAAAGGCTAACGTTACCACACTAGCAGCTAAAATGTGCCAAGCACCAAGTCATGTAACTATGAAGCTTCCCAGAAAGTTAAATCAAGTTAAAACTCTACTTTTCAAAGCCAAAGCCATTTATCAACAACATCCAGAAACGCCGCCGGCTTCTCTGGGCCCGAGATCATCTAAGATGGACTGATGCAAAGTGGAAAAGTGTTCTGTGGTCTGACGAGTCCACATTTCAAATTGTTTTTTGGAAACTGTGGACGTTGTGTCCTCCGGACCAAAGAGGAACAGAACCATCTGGATTGTTGTAGGCGCAAAGTGGAAAAGCCAAAATCTGTGATGGTATGGGGGTGCATTAGTGCCCAAGGCATGGGTAACTTACACATGTGTGATGGTATGGGGGTGTATTAGTGAACAAGACATGGGTAACTTACACATGTGTGATGGTATGGGGGTGTATTAGTGCCCAAGGCATGGGTAACTTACACATGTGTGATGGTATGGGGGTGTATTAGTGAACAAGACATGACTAACTTACACATGTGTGATGGTATGGGGGTGCATTAGTGAACAAGACATGGGTAACTTACACATGTGTGATGGTATGGGGGTGTATTAGTGCCCAAGACATGGGTAACTTACACATGTGTGATGGTATGGGGGTGTATTAGTGCCCAAGGCATGGGTAACTTACACATGTGTGATGGTATGGGGGTGTATTAGTGAACAAGACATGGGTAACTTACACATGTGTGATGGTATGGGGGTGTATTAGTGAACAAGACATGACTAACTTACACATGTGTGATGGTATGGGGGTGTATTAGTGCCCAAGACATGGGTAACTTACACATGTGTGATGGTATGGGGGTGTATTAGTGAACAAGACATGGGTAACTTACACATGTGTGATGGTATGGGGGTGTATTAGTGAACAAGGCATGGGTAACTTACACATGTGTGATGGTATGGGGGTGTATTAGTGAACAAGACATGGGTAACTTACACATGTGTGATGGTATGGGGGTGTATTAGTGCCCAAGACATGGGTAACTTACACATGTGTGATGGTATGGGGTGTATTAGTGAACAAGACATGGGTAACTTACACATGTGTGATGGTATGGGGGTGTATTAGTGAACAAGACATGGGTAACTTACACATGTGTGATGGTATGGGGTGTATTAGTGAACAAGACATGGGTAACTTACACATGTGTGATGGTATGGGGGTGTATTAGTGAACAAGACATGGGTAACTTACACATGTGTGATGGTATGGGGGTGTATTAGTGCCCAAGACATGGGTAACTTACACATGTGTGATGGTATGGGGGTGTATTAGTGCCCAAGGCATGGGTAACTTACACATGTGTGATGGTATGGGGGTGTATTAGTGCCCAAGGCATGGGTAACTTACACATGTGTGATGGTATGGGGGTGTATTAGTGAACAAGACATGGGTAACTTACACATGTGTGATGGTATGGGGGTGTATTAGTGAACAAGACATGGGTAACTTACACATGTGTGATGGTATGGGGGTGTATTAGTGAACAAGACATGGGTAACTTACACATGTGTGATGGTATGGGGGTGTATTAGTGCCCAAGGCATGGGTAACTTACACATCTGTGAAGGCACCATTAATGCTGAAAGGTACATACAGCTTTTGGAACAACATATGCTGCCATCCAAGCAACGTTATCATGGATGCCCCTGCTTATTTCAGCAAGACAATGCCAAGCCAGGTGTTACAACAAGTGTGGGTACTAGACTGGCCTGCCTGTGGTCCAGACCTGTCTCCCATTGAAAATGTGAGGCGCATAATGAAGTAGGGCTGGGCGACATGGCCTTTTATTCATATCTGGATATGTTTAGGTCATGTGACCATACAGCATATATATGTTTAGGTCATGTGACCATACAGCATATATATGTTTAGGTCATGTGACCATACAGCATATATATGTTTAGGTCATGTGACCATACAGCATATATATGTTTAGGTCATGTGACCATACAGCATATATATGTGGATATTTGGCCTTAGAATGAAGACTTGCTACATATAATGACAGCAGTCTGATGATTCTATGTGTCTACATTCAAACATTCTTCTTCATACTGCATTCATATATGCTACTTTGAAACTTTCATGCAGAGAGGGAAATCACAACTAAAAGTGTATTTATGAAACAGTTATTGGCACAGTGGCACAAACATTCATGTCATTTCCAAACAGAAAGTGCAAGATTGTCAGAGACGTTTTAAAACAAGCTATGAGTGCACTTTTGTGCATGATGTCACACAAGATATTTCAATAAGTGTCAAATAAAAATGAGCTGCATAATAGTTAATCAAACAGTGTATGTCCTTGACTATGTGGTAGGTTCCTGCGGACGTTATCTCCTTCTGTGGTTGACTATTCTTTTCAAACGGTGTTGATCTGGAAATGATTGCGAGGGCATTTTGTTGGTTTGGCAGCAAACAGAGATGTTGACATGCAGAGTTTTAAGCACTCCTTATTCTCTAGCGGGTGACTTTTCAAATCATGCTACAAACTAGCAGTGCTGCTACTTTTTGTAGCAACACTTTTGCCGCATAATAGTTCAACATCTTCCCGCTTGAAGGCGAACCACCGTGTGTTTTTTCTTTGGAATTCATTCTTCCTCCATTTGTTACACCGTTAGCATCACAGCTAACGTTATCATGTCGTACATGTCTGCTCCGCAGCAGCATGTGACGTTTCCATATGAGTTGGGAAATGGTGTTAGATGTAAATATAAACAGAATACAATGATTTGCAAATCCTTTTCAAGCCATATTCAGTTGAATATGCTACAAAGACAACATATTTCATGTTCAAACTCATAAACTTTATTTTTGTGTGCAAATAATCATTAACTTTAGAATTGTTGAGGAATGCTCATCAAACACTTATTTGGAACATCCCACAGGTGTGCAGGCTAATTGGGAACAGGTGGGTGCCATGATTGGCTCTAAAAACAGCTTCCCAAAAAATGCTCAGTCTTTCACAAGAAAGGATGGGGCGAGGTACACCCCTTTGTCCACAACTGTGTGAGCAAATAGTCAAACAGTTTAAGAACAACCTTTCTCAAAGTGACATTGCAAGAAATTTAGGGATTTCAACATCTACGCTCCATAATATCATCAAAAGGTTCAGAGAAACCAACATTGAATGACCATGACCTTCGATGCCTCGGACGGCACTGTATCAAAAATCATCATCAATCTCTAAAGGATATCACCACATGGGCTCAGGAACACTTCAGAAAACCACTGTCACTAAATATAGTTGGTCGCTACATCTGTAAGTGCAAGTTAAAGCTCTACTATGCAAAGTGAAAGCCATTTATCAACAACATCCAGAAACGCCGCCAGCTTCTCTGGGCCCGAGATCATCTAAGATGGACTGATGCAAAGTGGAAAAGTGTTCTGTGGTCTGACGAGTCCACATTTCAAATTGTTTTTGGAAATATTCAACATTGTGTCATCAGGACCAAAGGGGAAGCGAACCATCCAGACTGTTATCGACGCAAAGTGTAAAAGCCAGCATGTGTGATGGTATGGGGGTGCATTAGTGCCCAAGGCATGGGTAACTTACACATCTGTGAAGGCACCATTAATGCTGAAAGGTACATACAGCTTTTGGAACAACATATGCTGCCATCTAAGCGCCGTCTTTTTCATGGACGCCCCTGCTTATCTCAGCAAGACAATGCCAAGCCACATTCAGCACGTACTACAACAGCATGGCTTTGTAAAAAAAAGAGTGCGGGTACTTTCCTGGCCGGCCTGCAGTCCAGACCTGTCCCCCATGGAAAATGTGTGGTGCATTATGAAGCGTAAAATAGGACAGCGGAGACCCCGGACTGTTGAAGGACTGAAGCTCTACATAAAACAAGAATGGGAAAGAATTCAACTTTCAAAGCTTCAACAATTAGTTTCCTCAGTTCCCAAACGTTTATTGAGTGTTGTTAAAAGAAAAGGTGATGTAACACAGTGGTGAACATGCCCTTTCCCAACTACTTTGGCACGTGTTGCAGCCATGAAATTCTAAGTTAATGATTATTTGCACAAAAAAAAAAAAGTTTATGAGTTTGAACATGAAATATGTTGTCTTTGTAGCATATTCAACTGAATATGGCTTGAAAAGGATTTGCAAATCATTGTATTCTGTTTATTTGACCATTTACACAACGTGACGACTTCACTAGTTTTTGGTTTTGTACATTGACTGAACCTTTTTGTTTTGGTTTTACCCTCTTTTAAGAACAACATGTATTAAAGTGGCCCTCGCTGGAAAAAGTTTGGACACCCCAAGGAAAAATGTAGACTTTAGGGCAAACCGTATCGCTCGTCCCGAGCAGTGCAAACTAGCAATACAATAAGAAAGCTATCGCTATGTAAATATCCGTTATGTGCAAATATCAGGCTGGGAGGGCAGGGGAAGACTTGGCAAACATAAAGACTAAACATAAAGTCATGTGTGTGTTCCTGACACAATGTACAGTGGATAAAGACTAAACATAAAGTCATGTGTGTGTTCCTGACACAATGTACAGTGGATAAAGACTAAACATAAAGTCATGTGTGTGTTCCTGACACAATGTACAGTGGATAAAGACTAAACATAAAGTCATGTGTGTGTTCCTGACACAATGTACACTGGATAAAGACTAAACATAAAGTCATGTGTGTGTTCCTGACACAATGTACACTGGATAAAGACTAAACATAAAGTCATGTGTGTGTTCCTGACACAATGTACACTGGATAAAGACTAAACATAAAGTCATGTGTGTGTTCCTGACACAATGTACACTGGATAAAGACTAAACATAAAGTCATGTGTGTGTTCCTGACACAATGTACAGTGGATAAAGACTAAACATAAAGTCATGTGTGTGTTCCTGACACAATGTACAGTGGATAAAGACTAAACATAAAGTCATGTGTGTGTTCCTGACACAATGTACAGTGGATAAAGACTAAACATAAAGTCATGTGTGTGTTCCTGACACAATGTACAGTGGATCTCGTGCGGTGCCAAAGCGGTGTTGGCACAGAGAAGGATGGAGGGAAGAAAGTGAGACATCTTCTGTGCCCACACTAAAGCTGCCTATTATGTAAGCTGGGCCGTCATGGCCGCCGTGGCGTCAACACAACTCCGCTTTGTGCCCAGGGAGACAGGGAACCGCTCGCTCCGTCTCTTTATGGGCCCGCTCGTCCCCACTGAGTCAGGCCAACATTCCACGCGGTCACTTGTGGACGTGCTGGGCGACAAGGACAGAAGCGGAGGTGACCAAAGTGCGTCATAAAAATAATATTTGAAAAAATCTAATAAAAAAAACACATCAAATTTTGGATCAAAAGAGCAAACGGCTGAAATGTTATCAAATATTCCACTTTGAGACATTCTTTGGGGAAAATAAAGCATGTTTTCTGTGTAAGCAACCTTTTATATACACGCTTCAAGTATATATATATATATATATATATATATATATATATATATATATATATATATATATATATATATATATATATATATATATATATATATATATATATATATATATACACTGCCTCTTTCAGTGCTTCTCTGCAGCACCCAGCATTGTCCCACCTACACAACCATCTGATTGGTTACACGCAGAGCGGTGACAGCCAATCAGCAGTGAGTATTCAGAGCGGTGACAGCCAATCAGCAGTGAGTATTCAGAGCGGTGACAGCCAATCAGCAGTGAGTATTCAGAGCGGTGACAGCCAATCAGCAGTGAGTATTCAGAGCTCAGGCAGGCAGAGAAGAAAGACGGTGGGAAGAGCAGAAGTGTGTTCAGCAGATGAGCATAAGGCAGTGTACTCTCCCCAAATTATAAGAAGCACCTCCCAGTCAACTATCAGTAACACCAATTTGAGCCCGTTGACATTCTAGAAATATAAGCAGCAGCTCAGCTCGCTTGCAGTCCTTGAGGTGAAGGCTAATTAGCTTTTAGCGTACCATTAGCTCATATTGCGGTGTGTGCATGTGTACGTGCGTGTGTGTGTGTTACAGACAGCAAAGCCCTGTCCGTTTAAGAGAAAGACAAGCATTATTGACCTACAGTTAACAACTAAGTTAGTTCCTTTTTCTCTGTTGAAGCAGCAAAAAAGGACATTGTGTTAAATTAAGAGTTTGTGTCTCCGATAGTTGATATAATAATGTAAGTGCATCATGAACCCAACATGAACTCCATGGTGTTCAGGAATGAATAGTCTCTCCTATTGCTATTGTACTATTTTTTCAGCTATAGTTACATGAATCATTAGTATTGTAGCAGCCTAGTTTTGAATGGCAGGGTCCCTGCTATCACATGTTGATAAAAATACAACATTTACATAATAAAAATCAACTACAGGCTTCCCAAATGCTGCAATACATTAAGCATGATGATCTGTGTTTGCCATGTGATGAGGTGGCGACTTGTCCAGGGTGTACGTCGCCCTCCGCCCGAATGCAGCTGAGAAAGGCTCCAGCACCCCCGCGACCCCAAAAGGGACAAGTGGTAGAACATGGATAAATGGATGGATATTGCAAACGCTTATATACAGTAAGTCATTAATTTGACTTAGTCATTGTTTTTCCTTAGTAAGTCAATATTTACTAAGTAAAAATAATGACATATTTAGTATCTCAGGTAACTAGGACTGTTTTTTCTTTTGTTTTTACTTTATGAAAAAATGTCGAGATATAAATTGTATATTGCCCTTCAGCTTACGGAGCGGAAAACACAACAAAAAGTTGCAGGCTTCTTCATGCGATGAAGCCGGCCTACTTCACCACAGTCTGTAGTCTATTGCCCCCCCCAGGCATCAATGAGATGGTGACGTGATGACAGGACAAATTAATCTGTTCCACCCAGCCCTTTTTCCCATCTGTCTGCCTGTCCCAGACTAACCATCTTAACTAATAAATATTCTGGAGTAAACACTGACAGTGGACTATTTTTTGGACAAATGAGGACTCACAACCTTATCTTTTTGAAACTGAATATACTGAGGATGACCTGCTGCCACCAAGAGAGATTGAAACGTTGGATAAGACAGACTTCGACGCTGTAGTTGTGGAGCAGGGAGCAAAGCTATTTCAACATAAATGGAGTGCTTACCCAAAATAAACAGGAAAAACCTTGCCCGGACTGCTGGACCAAACAGACAACTGTCCATTGAGTGAGTCACTCGCCCCACCCCCCACCCCCAACCTCGCCCATCTCAACCTCCTCATGCTCTCTCAGGGAGAGCATGTCCCAAATTCCAAGCTGCTGTTTTGAGGCATGTTAAAAAACATAATGCACTTTGTGACTTCAATAATAAATATGGCAGTGCCATGTTTTTCCATAATTTGAGTTGATTTATTTTGGAAAACCTTGTTGCGTTGTTTAATGCATCCAGCGAGCATCACAACAAAATTCGGCATAATAATGTGTTCATGCCACAACTGTATATATTGGTATCAGTTGATATCGGAATCGGTAATTAAGAGTCGGACAATATCGGAATATCGGATATCGGCAAAAAAGCCATTATCGGACATCCCTACTCACAACCAACCCATCTCAGGGCAGACACTTGAACCACTAGTGGGAGTGGGAGGAGTTATTTGAGCCCTTGGTCAGGCAGCGGCTTTTTGTGATCTCCCGGATAGGAGGAAGAGGAGTCATGATTAGGGCTGGGCGATATTGGCTTTTATTATTATCGCAATATTTTTTGCCATATTGCGATGTACAATATATATGCGGATATTTTGCCTTAGCCTTGAATGAAGACTTGCTACATATAATGACAGCAGTCTGATGATTCTATGTGTCTACATTCAAACATTCTTCTTCATACTGCATTCATATATGCTACTTTGAAACTTTCATGCAGAGAGGGAAGTCACAACTAAGTCAATTGACCAAAACTGTATTCATTAAATACTATTCATTCTCTCACGGGTGACTTTTTAAATGAAAGAAGAAAATAATAGTGTTGCTACCTTTTTTGTAGTAACACTTCTGCTGCATACTTTGCATATTGCTGTTGTCTGCTGAATATCTTCCCACCGCCAGATGATGGACTTCCTGCTCTTTATGTTGGGCATTTATTGTTCTTCCTCCATTTGTGATGAGTTTCACACCATCTCTCTCTTGTTTTGTCACAAGCTCCACTCTGCTTGCACCACCTGCCTCAGCTAATGTTAGCCATGCTGCTACCTCTCTGGTCGGCGAGAGTATGTGACGTATGTAAGACGGCGGGCTTGTTTTACGTTTCTGTCAGAATGAGAGACGACGAGGAGTGAGAAAGGCCTGTAGTGTAATGCCAGCAGCTAAATGCAACTGTGTGAGAATATATCATCGAATATTACGATATAGTCATTTTTTATATCGCACAGAGACAAACCTGCAATATATCGTTTATATCGATATATCGCCCAGCTCTAGTCCTGATGATGAAATGTGGCTGCTGGACTTTTGACAAGAAGAAGAAAGTTTGATCATATTACTGTATATACCTTTATATACATGTATACATACATATATACCTATACTCTATATACCTTTATATACATATATACCTATACCCCATATACCTTTATATACATACATATACTGTATATACCTTTATATACATACATACATACATATATACCTGTACTGGCTCACCTGCACTGGCTTCCTGTGCACTTAAGATGTGACTTTAAGGTTTTACTACTTACGTATAAAATACTACACGGTCTAGCTCCATCCTATCTTGCCGATTGTATTGTACCATATGTCCCGGCAAGAAATCTGCCTTCAAAGGACTCCGGCTTGTTAGTGATTCCCAAAGCCCAAAAAAAGTCTGCGGGCTATAGAGCGTTTTCATTTCGTGCTCCAATACTCTGGAATGCCCTCCCGGTAACAGTTCGCGATGCTACCTCAGTAGAAGCATTTAAGTCTCACCTTAAAACTCATTTGTATACTCTAGCCTTTAAATAGACCTCCTTTTTAGACCAGTTGATCTGCCGTTACTCTTCTTTTGTGGCCCCTCTCCCTTGTAGAAGGAGGGGCACAGGTCTGGTGCCCATGGATGAAGTACTGGCTGTCCAGAGTCAGGACCCAGGATGGAGTGCTCGTCCAGAGTCGAGACCTGGAGTGGATCGCTCGCTTATGCATCGGTTGTGACCTGTCTCTGCTCGGGATGGTCTCCTGTTAGATCCACTATGGACTGGACTCTCCCTATTATGTTAGATGCACTATGGACTGGACTCTCACACTATTATGTTAGATCCACTATGGACTGGACTCTCACTATTATGTTAGATGCACTATGGACTGGACTCTCACTATTATGTTAGATCCACTATGGACTGGACTCTCTCACTATTATGTTAGATCCACTATGGACTGGACTCTCACTATTATGTTAGATCCACTATGGACTGGACTCTCACACTATTATGTTAGATCCACTATGGACTGGACTCTCACACTATTATGTTAGATCCACTATGGACTGGACTCTCACTATTATGTTAGATCCACTATGGACTGGACTTTCACACTATTATGTTAGATCCACTATGGACTGGACTTTCACACTATTATGTTAGATCCACTATGGACTGGACTCACACTATTATGTTAGATCCACTATGGACTGGACTCTCACTATTATGTTAGATCCACTATGGACTGGACTCACACTATTATGTTAGATCCACTATGGACTGGACTCTCACTATTATGTTAGATCCACTATGGACTGGACTCTCACACTATTATGTTAGATCCACTATGGACTGGACTCTCACTATTATGTTAGATCCACTATGGACTGGACTTTCACACTATTATGTTAGATCCACTATGGACTGGACTCTCACACTATTATGTTAGATCCACTATGGACTGGACTTTCACTATTATTTGAGATCCACTATGGACTGGACTCTCACTATTATGTTAGATCCACTATGGACTGGACTCTCACACTATTATGTTAGATCCACTATGGACTGGACTCTCCCTATTATGTTAGATCCACTATGGACTGGACTCTCACTATTATGTTAGATCCACTATGGACTGGAATCTCACTATTATGTTAGATCCACTATGGACTGGACTCTCACACTATTATGTTAGATCCACTATGGACTGGACTCTCACTATTATGTTAGATCCACTATGGACTGGACTCTCACACTATTATGTTAGATCCACTATGGACTGGACTCACACTATTATGTTAGATCCACTATGGACTGGACTCTCACACTATTATGTTAGATCCACTATGGACTGGACTTTCACTATTATTTGAGATCCACTATGAACTGGACTCTCACTATTATGTTAGATCCACTATGGACTGGACTCTCACTATTATGTTAGATCCACTATGGACTGGACTCTCACTATTATGTTAGATCCACAATGGACTGGACTCTCACTATTATGTTAGATCCACTATGGACTGGACTCTCACTATTATGTTAGATCCACTATGGACTGGACTCTCCCTATTATGTTAGATCCACTATGGACTGGACTCTCACTATTATGTTAGATCCACTATGGACTGGACTCTCACACTATTTTGCTGGATCCACTATGGACTGGACTCTCACTATTATGTTAGATCCACTATGGACTGGACTCTCACTATTATGTTAGATCCACTATGGACTGGACTCTCACACTATTTTGCTGGATCCACTATGGACTGGACTCTCACTATTATGTTAGATCCACTATGGACTGGACTCTCACTATTATGTTAGATCCACTATGGACTGGACTCTCACACTATTATGTTAGATCCACTATGGACTGGACTCTCACTATTATGTTAGATCTACTATGGACTGGACTCTCACTATTATGTTAGATCCACTATGGACTGGACTCTCACACTATTATGTTGGATCCACTATGGACTGGACTCTCACTATTAAGTTAGATCCACTATGGACTGGACTCTCACACTATTATGTTGGATCCACTATGGACTGGACTCTCACACTATTATGTTAGATCCACTATGGACTGGACTCTCTCACTATTATGTTAGATCCACTATGGACTGGACTCTCACTATTAAGTTAGATCCACTATGGACTGGACTCTCACACTATTATGTTGGATCCACTATGGACTGGACTCTCACACTACTATGTTAGATCCACTATGGAATGGACTCTCACTATTATGTTAGATCCACTATGGACTGGACTCTCACTATTATGTTAGATCCACTATGGACTGGACTCTCACACTATTATGTTAGATCCACTATGGACTGGACTTTCACACTATTATGTTAGATCCACTATGGACTGGACTCTCACTATTATGTTAGATCCACTATGGACTGGACTCTCACACTATTATGTTAGATCCACTATGGACTGGACTCTCACACTATTATGTTAGATCCACTATGGACTGGACTCTCACACTATTATGTTAGATCCACTATGGACTGGACTCACACTATTATGTTGGATCCACTATGGACTGGACTCTCACTATTATGTTAGATCCACTATGGACTGGACTCTCACTATTATGTTAGATCCACTATGGACTGGACTCACACTATTATGTTAGATCCACTATGGACTGGACTCTCACACTATTATGTTAGATCCACTATGGACTGGACTCTCACTATTATGTTGGATCCACTATGGACTGGACTCTCACTATTATGTTAGATCCACTATGGACTGGACTCTCACTATTATGTTAGATCCACTATGGACTGGACTCTCACTATTATGTTAAATCCACTATGGACTGGACTCTCACTATTATGTTAGATCCACTATGGACTGGACTCTCACACTATTATGTTAGATCCACTATGGACTAGACTCTCACGCTAATATGTTAGATCCACTATGGACTGGACTCTCACTATTATGTTAGATCCACTATGGACTGGACTCTCACTATTATGTTAGATCCACTATGGACTGGACCCTCACTATTATGTTAGATCCACTATGGACTGGACTTTCACACTATTATGTTAGACCCACATGACGTCCATTGCATCGGGTCTCCCCTGGAGGGGTTACCCACATTTGCAGTCCTCTCCAAGGTTTCTGATCAAAGTCCCACTGGGTTGTGAGTTCTTCCTCACCCTTATGTCGTTGTGGCTTGTGCAGCCCTTTGAGACACTTGTGATATAGGGCTATATAAATAAACATGGATTGATTGATTGATTGAAAATATTGCGATATATAAATGGCCCAAAATACTGCGATATTACTAAAAAGGACATATCGCCCAGTCCTAATTGGGAGTGCTGCGAACAGCAAAGTTATAATGACGCTCCTCTAATTAGTGTCTTTACTTGTCCTGAGGGAGCACAAAGAGGCCAAATATGTGGAAATAAAAGTCAGTGGGAGCTTCCGGGCACGCATGAAAGTGTCGGGAGGAGAAAAGAACTGTGGAGAGTTACACAACTCCTGCCATGAACGCAACACACTGCAACTTCTCCTCGGCTCCAGTTTCATCTTTGCGCCACGCAAATAGAACACGAGTTGACCGAAAAAACGACACAAAAAACGGCCGACTGACCTGCTCCTGCCGTGGACGCGACGCCCACATTGCGGCTCTGACGACGCAGGACGAGGAGAAGAATGTCGGCTCGCCTTCTTCTTCTTCTTCTTCTTCTTCTTCTTCTTCTTCTTCTTCTTCTTCTTCTTCTTCCTCTCAAGTATTCCACAAGAAAGTGAGCCAAGTCTCGGAGAGCTGGGCGGGGCCACTCAACTCTGCGACCAATCACGGCAGAGAAAGGCGGGTCTTTGGGGATTCTTTCGCCAATCAGACAGCCCAGGGAGAGTGGGAGGAGTCGCACTGATTTGTTACGTCATCGCCTCCAAACTACACGTTCGGACTGTTTTGGCCACAAAGTCTTGTTTTGTGTTTCATTTTGTACACAAAGTCTGGTTTTGTGTTTCATTTTGTACACAATGCGGTGTGTTTATGTGTCAGTAAAGTACAATTAGTAGCTTAAGTAATATTTTCTTGTTCTTTTTACTTTTTAAAAAAAATGCAAATCTCGATCATCTATGACATGATTGGCAACACTAAATGGTCCCTAGTGTGTGAATGTTGTCTGTCTATCTGTGTTGGCCTGCATGAGGTGGCCACTTGTCCAGGGTGTACCCCGCCTTCCGCCCGATTGTAGCTGAGATAGGCGCCAGCGCCCCCCGCAACCCCGAAAGGATGGATGGGATGGAATTGAAATATTACTACTAAAATAATGATGATACCGTTTTATCAATCGAACCAGCCATCCATTTTTCTACCGCTTGTCCCTTTCATCAAACTGAATTCAATAAAAAGTTCCTTTGTTTTAATTAAAGGCAAAGTACAGAAATGATCTGTACGGGTCTCCAGGGGCCCAGGCTTAGACCGATTTTTAAAATTTTGTTTTATTTTTATTTATTTATTTATCCTCCCCCTTCCCCCACTTGTTAACCTGTATCTCACCTTTTTTGTAAGGGGCGCCGGAAGTTGGCAGACACGTCAGCGATCCTGTTCTGTCTCCCTGTAATGTTTGATCCTGTTCTGTCTCCCTGTAATGTTTGATCCTGTTCTGTCTCCCTGTAATGTTTGATCCTGTTCTGTCTCCCTGTAATGTTTGATCCTGTTCTGTCTCCCTGTAATGTTTGATCCTGTTCTGTCTCCCTGTAATGTTTGATCCTGTTCTGTCTCCCTGTAATGTTTGATCCTGTTCTGTCTCCCTGTAATGTTGGATCCTGTTCTGTCTCCCTGTAATGTTTGATCCTGTTCTGTCTCCCTGTAATGTTTGATCCTGTTCTGTCTCCCTGCAATGTTTGATCCTGTTCTGTCTCCCTGCAATGTTTGATCCCGTTCTGTCTCCCTGTAAGGTTTGATCTGTTCTGTCTCCCTGTAATGTTTGATCCTGTTCTGTCTCCCTGTAATGTTTGATCCTGTTCTGTCTCCCTGTAATGTTTGATCCTGTTCTGTCTCCCTGTAATGTTTGATCCTGTTCTGTCTCCCTGTAATGTTTGATCCTGTTCTGTCTCCCTGCAATGTTTGATCCCGTTCTGTCTCCCTGTAATGTTTGATCTGTTCTGTCTCCCTGTAATGTTTGATCCTGTTCTGTCTCCCTCTAATGTTTGATCCTGTTCTGTCTCCCTGTAATGTTTGATCCTGTTCTGTCTCCCTGTAATGTTTGATCCTGTTCTGTCTCCCTGTAATGTGTGTCTGATCTTGAATGAGATTGTTGAACATTTTAATTTCCCTTCAGGGATTACTAAAACATGTCCGGTTCTGATTTTGATCTTTTACGTCATCAAGTGGAGAAAAGTGTGTACTGCATGCATTTTTTAAAATGTTTTATTTTTTTTATAATACTGTAGAACTGCATTTTTATGTTATTTCTGGAATTAGAAGAATAGATTTAAATTATGAAAATATGTCATATGTTGCTATATTATTATTGTGTACAATATGTTATTTTTTAGAGGTGTTTACTGAAGGATAAGTGGCATAAAATAATAATGTACTGCATAATTATGTTACTAACAATACTAGTCAAGGTGATATAAGAAATAAATGATTTCCTAAATTATTATATTATTACTGGACACATAAATATATGTATATGTTTCGTAGTAGTAGTTATGAATGTGCTGCATTATTATATTATCAGAATCAGAATGAAACATACTTTATTAATCCCCGAGGGGAAATTAAAATGTCATTGGTTGACGTCATAGTAATAGTAATAGTGGATAAAAGTATGAATTATACTATTAAAATATGTTTTTTTAATACTACTGATATGACTATGAATAATGATGATGTTATTAACCAAATTAATCTTTCTGATGATTAAAATAAATACATGTGTTGACCAGAGGGGGAGCACTTCAAATCCTTACACACCCACTTGTTATTTCATATGTTGACCTGAGGGGGAGCACTTCAAATCCTTACACACCCACTTGTTATTTCATATGTTGACCTGAGGGGGAGCACTTCAAATCCTTACACACCCACTTGTTATTTCATATGTTGACCAGAAGGGGAGCACTTCAATTCCTTACACACACTTGTTGTTACATATGTTGACAAGAGGGGGAGCACTTCAAATCCTTACACACACACTTGTTATTTCATATGTTGACCAGAGGGGGAGCACTTTTAAAAGCAACACACAGTCAGTTTGAAAAATCCCTCCTTTTTGGGAGCACCCTCGTTTGGATAGATTTCACCACCAGGAGTGCAAATGAGATCTAAATTTTTTTGTATTATGTAATGTCCTTAAGGCCGAGGACAAAGGAGTCCTGGACCACAAATGGCCCCTGTGCCGCACTTTGGGCAACTGAGCTGTAGAAGCCAACTGTTAATGTCCAGTAAAGTCGTAGTAGCGTAGTGTATTTCTTCATCCTATGGTCACACACGGCTAATCTTACGTCAGCACCAGAAATGGTCAAATCAGATGTTCACCTGGTGGGTTTTTTCGGGGATAAATAGGTAAGTCCTTCTTTAGCTGCCGTCTTGTTCTGTCATATACTGCTGCTTTGGCACCTGTCCATGTTTACCCAGGTATGCACATTAAATCAACCAAAACAAAAATAATCCTGACTTTGGAGCAATGTTCACGGACTCTAGTATTTGTCTCTATTAGATGCAATGGTGTTCCGTATTGGGATCATGATTTGGGTCCTAACTTGTTCACACCTCCTCATATGGAAGCTACTTTTCTACCTGTTAATGTCTCAAGAAGGGTAGAAGTAGAAGAACACAATCTACTCCCAGGTTACAAGTTGAACAGTTTCCAGTAATACAGAATAGAAGATTCCAGAAAGCGTACATACTTGATATGAAGAAGAAAATCTCTGGCCTGCGTCGTCCTGTGAGCAAATCCTTCTTCTGCCATCCGTGATGAAGGTGCTGCCATAAAGACATAAAAAGAGGCGGGTCAACAGTGCAAAGGTCACAATGATAACAGAATAGCTTTAAAAACATTCTGCAAGGCTGATAACAAAAATGTGTTCAACACCTTTAAAAGCGTCTAAACACTGCAAGAGTCACCCCGCCTGAGTACACGATGTAAGTCCTCATGTACATTATCAATGTCATTAGCTCCAGAAGTACAGGTAATGGCCACTGACCAATGGCAGCAGAGGGGGCGTGGCCAGGGAGCAGAACGTTTCAGTTTGAATATTTTATGCAAATAAACTTATTGCACTAAGAAGATCCAAAAACCTTTTAAATACTGTAGAGCCCTTTGAATAGAAATGATATGACATACATATCTTTTAAATATAAAAGTCATATATATAAATAAATAAATAAATGGGTTGTACTTGCATAGCACTTTTCTACCTTCAAGGTACTCAAAGCGCTTTGACACTACTTCCACATTCACACACTGATGGAGGGAGCTGCCATGCAAGGCGCCAGCCAGCACCCATCAGGAGCAAGGGTGAAGTGTCTTGCTCAGGACACAACGGATGTGATGAAGTTGGTTCTAGGTGGGATTTGAACCAGGGACCCTCGGGTTGCGCACGGCCACCCTCCCACTGCGCCACGCCGTCCCCTGACAATATAAAGATTGTCAGTAAAAATAAACACATTTACACTAGTAAAAAACAAACAAAAAAAAACTTGCAGTTAAAATTTTACCATAAATCCATTCTGTTTTTTTTATTTATTTGTATTTTTTTTTTTACAAAGAATTGCTGAAAATTAAAAAAACGGGGAAGACTGGGAAGCAAGTTTTTTTTGCAATATAAAATCTATGGACCTTTTTTTAAAACTATGTCAGTAAACTATTATAAATATAAAGATAAATATATTTAAAAAAGTCAAGAAAATAATAGTACATATACTTTTTACTGTCTCTCAGAACCTTTTCAACTTGTGTCCTGAGTTATTATTCTACTATACTGTATGTTCTAAAACACACACACAGACACACACACACACACACACACACACACACACACACACACACACACACACACACACACACACACACACACACACATATATAATATACATATTATAATATATATATATATATATATGTAGGTGTGGGAAAAATCACAAGACTACTTCATCTCTACAGAAGTGTTTCATGAGGGTTTCCCTCAATCATCAGGAGATTGTTTCCCCCCCTCAATCTCCTGATGATTGAGGGAACCCCTCATGAAACAGTTCTGTAGAGATGAAGTAGTCTTGTGATTTTTCCCACACCTACATATTGCGCTTTACCACGGTATCGAGCACTATTCTCTGGACAATCCAATCAAGACATATATATATATATATATATATATATATATATATATATATATATATATATATATATATATATATATATATACATATATATATATATATATATATATATATATATATATAAGTATTTATATATATATATGTATATATATATATATATGTATATATGTGTGTGTGTGTATATACATATATATGTATATATGTACATATATGTATATATATACACAAACCTATACATACGGACATATATATGTACAAACATATATATATAAATATATATATATTTTTATATATATATAAATACATACACACTTATCTATAAATACAAATATACAAATACATATATGCATATACACAAATTTGTATGTATATGTATATATATGAATATGTATGTGTATATATATATATATATATATATATGTGTGTGTATATACATATATATGTATATATGTACATATATGTATATATACACAAACCTATTTATACAGACATATATATGTACAAACATATATATAAATATATATATATTTTTATATATATATAAATACATACACACTTATCTATAAATACAAATATACAAATACATATATGCATATACAAAAATATGTATGTATATGTATATATATGAATATGTATGTGTATATATATATATATATGTGTGTGTGTATATACATATATATGTATATATGTACATATATGTATATATACACAAACCTATATATACAGACATATATATGTACAAACATATATATAAATATATATATATTTTTATATATATATAAATACATACACACTGATCTATAAATACAAATATACAAATACATATACAAAAATATGTATGTATATGTATATATATGAATATGTATGTGTATATATATATATATATTCTCATAGTCATCAGTATCATCAGTATCACAGTATCATGTTCTCATAGTCATCATTGTCACCGACGTCCCACTGGGTGTGAGTTTTCCTTGCCCTTATGTGGGCCTACCGAGGATGTCGTAGTGGTTTGTGCAGCCCTTTGAGACACTAGTGATTTAGGGCTGTATAAATAAACATTGATTGATTGATTGATGATATATGTATGTATGTATATATATATATATATATATATATATATATATATATATATATATATATATATATATATGTATGTATGTATATATATATACACACACACCTATATATACAGTATAGCTTGGTTGGTAGAGTGGCCGTGCCAGCAACTTGAGGGTTCCAAGTTCAATTCCCGCTTCTGCCCACCTAGTCACTGTTGTTGTGTCCTTTGGCAGGACACTTTACCCACCTGCTCCCCGTGCCACCCACACTGCTTTAAATGTAACTTAGATATTGGCTTTCACTATGTAAAGCGCTTTGAGTCACTAGAGAAAATCACTTTATAAATATAATTCACTTCACTTCACATATATATATATATATATATATATATATATATAAATATATATATATATATATATATATATATATATATAAATACATACACACTTATTTATATATACAAATATACACATATATAAATACATATATGCGTATACAAACCCCGTTTCCATATGAGTTGGGAAATTGTGTTAGATGTAAATATAAACAGAATACAATGATTTGCAAATCCTTTTCAAGCCATATTCAGTTGAATATGCTACAAAGACAACATATTTCATGTTCAAACTCATAAAAAAATTTTTTTGTGTGCAAATAATAATTAACTTTAGAATTTGATGCCAGCAACAAGTGACAAAGAAGTTGGGAAAGGTGGCAATAAATACTGATCAAGTTGAGGAATGCTCATCAAACACTTATTTGGAACATCCCACAGGTGTACAGGCTAATTGGGAACAGGTGGGTGCCATGATTGGCTATAAAAACAGCTTCCCAAAAAATGCTAAGTAATTCACAAACAAGGATGGGGTGAGGGTCACCACTTTGTAAGCAAATTGTGGAACAGTTTTAGAACAACATTCCTCAACGGTCTATGCGAGGAATTTAGGAATTTCACCATCTACAGTCCGTAAAATCATCAAAATGTTCAGAGAATCTTGAGAAATCACTGCACATAAGAAATGATATTACAGACCTTCGTTCCCTCAGGCGGTACTGCATCAAAAAGCGACATCAGTGTGTAAATGAAATCACCACAGGGGCTCAGGAACACTTCATAAAACCACTGTCAGTAACTACAGTTGGTCGCTACATCTGTAAGTGCAAGTTAAAACTCTACTGTGCAAAGCCAAAGCCATTTATCAACAACACCCAGAAACGCAGCTGGCTTCGCTGGGCCCGAGCTCATCTAAGATGGACTGATGAAAAGTGGAAAAGTGTTCTGTGGTCTGACGAGTCCACATTTCAAATTGTTTTTTGGAAACGGTGAACATCGTTTCCTCCGGAACAAAGAGGAAAACAACCATCAGGACTGTTCTAGTTACAAAGTGTAAAAGCCAGCATGTGTGATGGTATGGGGGTGTATTAGTGCCCAAGGCATGGGTAACTTACACATCTGTGAAGGCACCATTAATGCTGAAAGGTCCATACAGGTTTTGGATGTTGCCATCCAAGCAATGTTATCATGGACGCCCCTGCTTATTTCAGCAAGACAATGCCAAGTCACTTGTTACAACAGCATGGCTTCATAGAAGAAGAGTGCGGGTACTTTCCTGGCCCGCCTGCAGTCCAGACCTGTCTCCCATGGAAAATGTGTGGTGCATTATGAAGCGTAAAATAGGACAGCGGAGACCCCGGACTGTTGAAGGACTGAAGCTCTACATAAAACAAGAATGGGAAAGAATTCCACTTTCAAAGCTTCAACAATTAGTTTCCTCAGTTCCCAAACGTTTATTGAGTGTTGTTAAAAGAAAAGGTGATGTAACACAGTGGTGAACATGCCCTTTCCCAAAGTTAATAAAGTTTATGAGTTTGAACATGAAATATGTTGTCTTTGTAGCATATTCAACTGAATATGGCTTGAAAAGGATTTGCAAATCATTGTATTCTGTTTATATTTACATCTAACACCATTTCCCAACTCATATGGAAACGGGGTTTGTACACAAATATATATATATATATATATATATATATATATATACTATATATCTATATACATATTATATATGTATAAATAATACAAAAATAATACTAAATTAAAAAAATAATAAAAAAATATATATATATATTTATGTATAAATATATGATATATCCAGCAATCCATCCATTTCTACCGCATGAGATTATCATGCGTTTTTCCCTCAAAAAATAACATGTTTCAAAACAACAATGTTATTTGTGGACAAATAAGTGAGCTGAAACATTTCGTATTCCCTCAAACATAACCAGTACTATTATCAAACCACTTCATGCTCCTTTAGAAAAAAAGATACATAAGGAAGTATTTTTTTGGAAAACAATATATGAAAAAAATTCCAAACAATAATCCATGCCTTGTCTCGTATTATTTAAGAGCAGATTAATTATTTCACACCTCGTCAATTAATGCAACGTTCAGCAGGTGTTCCTAATGTAATGTCCTGTAATGTAACACAACAGGGTGGCTGCAGTTCTCACGGCCGCCGCCAGGTGTCAACATCTCACCACACAGACCCGCACACCGTCACCTGTTGCATTGTTGCACTGAAAGCAGGACCTGTATCCTCCTCAGCAGGACCCGTGACCTCCTCAGCAGGACCTGTATCCTCCCCAGCAGGACCTGTATCCTCCTCAGCAGGACATGTATCCTCCTCAGCAGGACCTGTATCCTCCTCAGCAGGACCTGTATCCTCCTCAGCAGGACCTGTATCCTCCCCAGCAGGACCTGTATCCTCCTCAGCAGGACCTGTATCCTCCCCAGCAGGACCTGTATCCTTCCCAGCAGGACCCGTGTCCTCCTCAGCAGGACCAGTATCCTCCCAACAGGACCAGTATCCTCCCCAGCAGGACCAGTATCCTCCCCAACAGGACCAATGATCCTTCTCAGCTGGAACAGTATACTTCCCAGCAGGATGAGTATCTTCCCCAGCAGGACCCAGCATTCTCCTTAGAAGGACCAGTATCATCCTAAGCAGGACCAGTATCCTCCTCAGCAGGAACAGTATCCTCCCCAGCAGGACCAGTATCCTTCTCAGCAGGAACAGTATCCTCCCCAGCAGGACTAGTATCCTTCCCATTAGGACCAAATATCATCCTCAGCAGGAACAGTATCCTCCCAAGCAGGACCAGTATCCTCCCCAGCAGGACCAGTATCGCCCCCCCCCCCCCCCAGCCTCACTCTCCTCCACTTCCACTCCCTGGTGTCCAGCATGCGTCGCTGCTGTGTGGTTCTTGTGGTGTAGTTCTCGTGGTGTGGACATCGTGGTGTGGACATCGTGGTGTGGACTTGGTGGTGTGGACTTGGTGGTGTGGACATCGTGGTGTGGACATCGTGGTGTGGACATCGTGGTGTGGACATCGTGGTGTGGACTTGGTGGTGTGGACTTGGTGGTGTGGACTTGGTGGTGTGGACTTGGTGGTGGGGATCTTGTTGCGTGGATCCAAATGTTTCCTCCTTTCCATCGCGTGGTGTTTGTGATCACGCTGGCTGTGGTGGTGTTTGGATGACTGTTGTTGTTGTTGTCTTGTCTGCACACACGAGTCCTGCTGGTGTGGACGTGCAGCAGCCGGACTAACATGTTTGGATGACTGTTGTTGTTGTTGTTGTTGTCTTGTCTGCACGCACGAGTCCTGCTGGCGTGGACGTGCAGCAGCCGGACTAACATGTTTGGATGACTGTTGTTGTTGTCTTGTCTGCACGCACGAGTCCTGCTGGTGTGGACGTGCAGCAGCCGGACTAACATCTCGCTGGGCAGTTTGTGGAATAAAGCTGCAATTTGTCTCTGCCAATACGGACGTCCTCGTGGATGATTTGGATCTCCTGAAGGTGTTTTTTTAACCCCCCTACATATTTGGAAAACTTTCAAAACTCTCGGATGATGACGTCATGAAGGAGGACAGAAATTCTCCTAAGTGGATTTTCCCCCCGCGTCTTGGCTGGGAATGACGGCCAAATGCTGGCACAGCTTGGAAAATAACACGTCACGATGACGATGATGATGATGATGATGATGACGATGATGAGGTCATAAGGATACGATACGATTCCCGGGTGACGATTCCATTCAATGTGACATTTGGAAACTTTTTTCCTTCTGGTTGATTGCTTGAAAACGTCTCTTTAACTTTGATTCTTAAAATAATAAATAAATAAATCGAGCTTTGAAAATTAAGTATTAATTTAAAAAAAAACATGATGATGATGAGGTCATAAATCAATACGATACGATCCGATTCCGGGGGTGACAATTCGATAACAAAAAATAAAAAAATTCAAATAAATAAATCGAGTTTTGAAAATCACTATCATTATTATTAAAGTATTGATTTTGAAAAATAATACGTCATGATGATGATGATGATGAGGTCATAAATCAATACGATACGATTCCCAGGGTGACGATTCGATTCAATGTGTCACTTGGAAACTTTTTTCCTTCTGGTTAATTGCTAAGAAACGTTTTTTTAAATATTGATTCTTATCAAAAAAAATAAAAAAAATTAATCCATCCATCCATTTTCTACCGCTTGTCCCTTTATTGGGGTTGATTATTGAAAATGATGTATTGATTTAGAAAAATAACACGTCCCGATGATGATGATGAGGTCATAAATCAATATGACATGATCGGATTCCCGGGGTGACGATTCGATTCAATGTGTCATTTGGAAATGTTTTCCTTATGATAAATTGCTTAAAAACGTTTTTTTTAAGCATTGATTCTTGAAAAATAAAAAAGTAATTAAAATCGAGTTTTGAAAATTAAGTATTGATTTAGAATCTGGATTTTTTAAAAAGAATACATTTTTATGTGCCCTCCTACTGATCCATGAGTTTTGCGATGGGAGGATGGTCTGACTTTCCGGAGACCCGGACCAGAGTCCCTGCAGGGTCCAGACCCAAGTGACCAGCATGCCCCCGAACTGGGCCGACCTCCCCCAGAACTGCAGCTGGGCGGAGCGCCTCAACTCCACCTGGACTTTCCCCGACCCGCCGCCGCTCAACTACTACACCCTCCCCCTCCTGGGCGCCATCACGGCCACGTGCACGCTGCTGTTCGCGGTGGGCGTGGCCGGCAACGTGATGACCATCCTGGTGGTGGGCAGGTACCGGGACATGCGCACCACCACCAACCTCTACCTGTGCAGCATGGCCGTGTCCGACCTGCTTATCTTCCTCTGCATGCCGCTGGACCTCTACCGCATGTGGCGCTACCGACCTTGGCGCCTGGGGGATGCGCTGTGCAAGCTCTTCCAGTTCGTGTCCGAGTCCAGCACCTACTCCACCATCCTGAGCATCACCGCCCTCTCCGTGGAAAGGTACGTGGCCATCTGCTTCCCGCTGCGCGCCAAGGCCCTGGTGACCAAGCGGCGGGTGCGCGGCCTCATCCTCCTCCTGTGGATCGTGTCGCTAATGAGCGCCGGGCCCGTCTTCATCTTGGTGGGCGTGGAGCGGGACGAGGCGGACTTCCGTGTCAACAACACCCGAGTCCCGCTGGAGGACGACACCCGCGAGTGCAGAATGACGCACTACGCCGTGGAGTCGGGCCTGATGGGCGCCATGGTCTGGCTGAGCTCCGTCTTCTTCTTCGCGCCCGTCTTCTGTCTCACGGTTCTCTACAGCCTGATTGGACGCCGCCTGTGGCGCCGCCACAGGGAGACAAACATCGGCCCGCGGGGGACTCACAGGGACAGGAGCAACCGGCAGACCATCAAGATGCTGGGTAGGTTTGTGTTGCTCCTCAAAAACTAGCCTGGAACATAGATGATCTTTGACAAGCACTCTCTCGTGAAACAGTGTGATCGTTGCATATAACGGATCTGTGACTTGGTAGCAGGTTCTCAAAAACAGAAGCACAAATATGATCTCTCTTGAGTTTCTAGCAGTATAGTTTTTTTAAGAGAGGGTCTTTGAAAAGCTTTTTGTACAAGCATCCCTTTCACAAATAGGATCTTTGACTCTTGCTTCTTCTGCACTAGGTCCTCAAAAACACCAGTGATCTTTGCATATGAAGGATCTGTAACTAAGGTTTTGGTAGCAGCTTCTCAAAAACAGAAGCACAAATATGATCTCTCGTGTTTCTATCAGTATATTTTTTTTAATAGAGGATCTTTGAAAAGCTTTTAGTACAAGCATCCCTTTCACAAATATGATCTTTGACTCTTGCTTCTTCTGCATTAGGTCCTCAAAAACAGCGTGATCTTTGCATATAACAGTTCTGTAACTAAGGTTTTGGTAGCAGGTACTCAAAAACAGCAGAGCAAATATGATGTTGTTGTGTTTTTTGCAGTAGTTTCTGTCTTATAGAGGATCTTTGCCTTGCTTATTGTATGAGATCCTCAAAAGCAGCAGTGATCTTTGCATATATAGTATCTGTGACTAAGGTTTTGGTAGCAGGTACTCAAAAACAGCAGAGTAAATATGATCTTGTTGTGTTTTTTGCAGTAGTTTCTGTCTTACAGAGGATCTTTGACTTGCTTATTGTATGATGTCCTCAAAAACAGCAGTGATCTTTGCATGTAGAGAATGTGGGACTCAGGTTTTGGTAGCAGGTAACAAAAATGCAACGAGAATAGGGTCTTGTGTTTTAAAAGTTGTTTCCTTCTTACAGTGGATCTTTTAAGAGCTGGTCTAAAAAGGGGATCTCTTTAACGGCTAGAGTATACAAATGAGTTTTAAGATGGGACTTAAATGCTTCTACCGAGGTAGCATCTCTAAATGTTACCGGGACCCAATAGAAAACGCTCTATAGCCAGCAGACTTTTTTGGGGCTCTGGGAATCACTAATAAGTCGGAGTTCTTTGAAGGCAAATTTCTTGCCGGGACATATGGTACAATACAATCAGCAAGATAGGATGGAGCTTATCTTAGCTCTAATCTGGGCTAATGATTTGCAAATCCTTTTCAACTTATATTCAATTGACTAGACTGCAAAAACAACAAACTGAAAGTTCGAACTGAGAAACTTAATTTTTTTTGTCAAATAATCAAAGTAGATTGAAATGGCAGCAACACTTTGCAAAAAAGTTGTCACAGGGGCATTTTTACCAGTGTGTTACATGGCCTTTCCTTTTAACAACACTCTGTAAACGTTTGGGAACTGACAAGACCAATTTTTTAATGCTATCCAGGTGGAATTATTTCCCATTCTTGCTTGATGTACAGCTTAAGTTGTTCAACAGTCCGCAGTGTCCGTTGTGGTAATTTAGGCTTCATATTGCGCCACACATTTTCAATGGGAGACAAGTCTGGACTACAGGCAGGTCAGTCTAGTACCCGCACTTTTTTTTACTATGAAGCCACGCTGTTGTAACACGTGGCTTAGCATAGTCTTGCTGAAATAAGCAGGGGCGTCCATGATAACGTTGCTTGGATAACAACATATGTTGCTCCAAAAGCTGTATGTACCTTTCAGCATTAATGGTGCCTTCACAGATGTGTAAGTTACCCATGCCTTGGGCACTAATACACCCCCATACCATCACACATGTGTAAGTTACCCATGCCTTGGGCACTAATACACCCCCATACCATCACACATGTGTAAGTTACCCATGCCTTGGGCACTAATACACCCCCATACCATCACACATGTGTAAGTTACCCATGCCTTGGGCACTAATACACCCCCATACCATCACACATGCTGGCTTTTACACTTTGCGCCTATAACAATCCAGATGGTTCTTTTCCTCTTTAGTCCGGAAGACACGACATCCACAGTTTCCAAAAACAATTTGAAATGTGGACTCGTCAGACCACAGAACACTTTTCCACTTTGCATCAGTCCATCTTAGATGAGCTCGGGCCCAGCGAAGCCGGCGGCGTTTCTGGGTGTTGTCGATAAATGGCTTTGGCTTTGCATAGTAGAGTTTTAACTTGCACTTACAGATGTAGCAACCAACTGTAGTCACTGACAGTGGTTTTATGAAGTGTTCCTGAGCCCATCTGGTGACATCATTGACACACTGATGTCGGTTTTTGATGCAGTAACGCCTGAGGGATCTACGGCCACGGGCATTAAATGTGTGTTTTCAGCCTTGCTGCATACCTGCAGTGATTTCTCCAGATTCTCTGAACCTTTTGATGATATTATGATTATAAAATCCATAAATTCCTTGCAGTAGCTGGTTGAAAAATATAGTTTTTAAAATATTTGTGAATGACTGAGCATTTCATGGAAGCTGCTTTTATACCCAATCATGGCACCCACCTGTTCCCAATTAGCCAGTTCACCCATGGGATGTTCCAAATAAGTGTTTGATGAGCATTCCTCAACTTTCTCAGTCGTTTTTGCCACTTGTGCCAGCTTTTTTGAAACATGTTGCAGGCATCAAGTTCAAAATGAGCTAACATTTGCAAAAAAATTAAGTTTTCCAGTTCGGACGTTAAATAACTTGTCTTTGCAGTCTGTTCAATTGAATATAGGTTGATCAGGATTTGCCGATCATCCATCCATCCATCCATTTTCTGCCGCTTATTCCCATTCGGGGTCGCTGGCGCCTATCTCAGCTACAGTCGGGCGGAAGGCGGGGTACACCCTGGACAAGTCGCCCCCTCATCGCATGGCCAACACAGATAGACAGACAACATTCACACTCACATTCACACACTAGGGCCAATTTTTTTTTAGTGTTGCCAATCAACCTATCCCCAGGTGCATGTCTTTGGAGGTGGGAGGAAGCCGGAGTACCCGGAGGGAACCCACGCATTCACGGGGAGAACATGCAAACTCCACACAGAAAGATCCCGAGCCTGGATTTGAACCCAGGACTGCAGGACCTGCGTATTGTGAGGCAGACGCACTAACCCCTCTGCCACCGAGCCTGGATTTGAACCCAGGACTGCAGGACCTGCGTATTGTGAGGCAGACGCACTAACCCCTCTGCCACCGTGAAGCCCATTTGCAAATCATTGTATTCTTTTTTTTATTTACCATTTACACAACGTGCCAACCCCGAGTTCGGGATCTTTCTGTGTAGAGTTTGCATGTTCTCCCCGTGACTGCGTGGGTTCCCTCCGGGTACTCCGGCTTCCTCCCACCTCCAAAGACATGCACCTGGGGATAGGCCCTTCCCACCTCCCAAGACACACACTTGGGGCTAGGCCCTTCCCACCTCCAAAGACATGCACCTGGGGATAGGCCCCTCCCACCTCCAAAGACATGCACCTGGGGATAGGCCCCTCCCACCTCCAAAGACATGCACCTGGGGATAGGCCCCTCCCACCTCCAAAGACATGCACCTGGGGATAGGTTGATTGGCAACACTAAATGGTCCCTAGTGTGTGAATGTTGTCTGTCTATCTGTGTTGGCCCTGTAATGAGGTGGCGACTTGTTCAGGGTGTACCCGGCCTTCTGCCCGTTTGTAGCTGAGATAGGCACCAGCGCCCTCCACGACCCAAAAGGGGATAAGCGGTATAAAAAGGGATGGATGGATGTATGAAAAGAGCAGCATACCATACTTGATGTTTGTTCTACAACCAAAAGTATCCACTAATCTTCATCCTTTGCGTCCTCTTCTTCTTCTTCCAGTGGTGGTGGTGGCGGCATTTGTCCTGTGCTGGCTACCTTTCCACATGTGTCGCTACCTACAATTCCGCTCTTTGGACGCACCCTCTCCACTGCTGTCCGCCTTGTCCGAGCACTGCAGCTTGGTGTCGGTGGTCCTCTTCTACCTGAGCGCCGCCATCAACCCCATCCTCTACAACACCATGTCCTGGAAGTACCGGGGAGCAGCGGCTCGCCTCTTCGGCCTTGTTGACCACCAGCGGCCGCGGGCGCGTACAACCAGCACCTTGAAGGCTGACAGATGGACAGAGTCTACCATCAGTTTCTAAACTTCGGAAAAAAACTAATTTCAATTAACTTTTATTGTACATGATTTATTTCCTGGATGAGAAAAAAGCACAGTAGATTGTGTGTCTATGGTCTACACCAGGGGGGTTCCAACTTTTTTACACTGTCATGTATTTGGTCCTGGGAACCCGGAATGGTCTCAGTCCTCAAACACACAGTGAATAAAACACACTGGTCAATCCAAAGTTATATGTTGAGTAAGAAGGACCACCGAGACGGAATAGAAATATTACCAAGTTTTACTAAAGCTTTAGGAGAACAACCCTTACAATGCGCTAATAGCAGCATCAAGAAGCGGTCTGAAAATCAAACGGAAAGAGTCAGCTTATTTGGTACAAAAACTGCCCCTCCTGCCCAGAAAGAAATACAGCCTGGTTGTTCTAAAGCGGGGGTCGGCAACCCGCGGCTCTAGAGCCGCATGCTCTTTAGCTCCGCCCTAGTAGCTCTCTGTAGCTTTTTCAAAAATTTATGAAAAATGGAAAAAAATTAGGGAAAAAAAAAACATTTTTTGTTTTAATATGGTTTCTGCAGGAGGACAAACATGACACACACCTCACTAATTGATATAAAGCACACTGTTTGTACTTAACATGCTTCACTGATTCCAGTATTTGGCGAGCGCCGTTTTGTCCTACTAATTTTGGCGGTCCTTGATCCCACCGTAGTTTGTTTACATGTATAACTTTCTCCGACATTCTAAGATGTGTGTTATGCCACTTCTTTTTCGGTCTCATTTTTTCCACCAAACTTTTAACGCTGTGTGTGAATGCACAAAGGTGAGTTTTGTTGATGTTATTGACTCGTGTGGAGTGCTAATCAGACATATTTGGTCACTGCATGATAGCAAGCTAATCGATGCTAACATGCTGTTTTGGCTAGCTGTATATACATATTCCATCATTATGCCTCATTTGTTGGTATATATGAGCTCATTTGGTTTCCTTTAAGTAGTCTTAATTCAATTTATATCTCATGACACACTATCTGTATGTAATCCATCCCATCCATTTTCTACCGCTTGTCCCTTTTGGGGTATGTATATAATATGGCTTTCAATTTTTTGCGGCTCCAGACGGATTTGTTTTTGTATTTTAGGTCCAATATGGCACTTTCAACATTTTGGGTTGCCGAACCCTGTTCTAAAGGAATGGTCTCAGTCATAAAATATGGTTAAATAAGTCTATATGTTATTTTCTTTCAACGCATATATAATTCTTGATCAACTTCAAATCTATCAGTCAATGTCTTTTTTTTCTCTGCCTTTTTCGTCAAAGAAAACCCTATTCTTTTGTGGCAAAAACAAAAAATATGCAATATTTCCAAGTGGAATATTTGACGTGAAGTAATTGGAGCCCTAAAAAGGTCAACAATTCATAAAAACATAAATTTTGATTCATTTTTTTTTTTTAGCAATGACAAATTTATGAAAAAATAGCCTGCATGGCAGCTTTTTGTTATTAGAGTTGATAACGTTGCAACTTTTTATTGTTCACATTTCACCTATTTTCTCTTTTATTTCACATTAGTATTTTTAGAATTTCATAAAAGCGTAGGTTTAAACCAATTACCGTATGAAAAGAATGTTAAAAATAAAATACATCTTCATTACTGAGTCTATTAGCTGGACGTGAATAGATTGTTGGAATAGTCATATTTGTTCCAAAGGGACAAATGTTGGGAATATAAAGGAAATTTGTGTTGTCAATCCATCAACATTTTATGTGTAAAACAAATACAAGAAAAAGCGACTCACCTCCCCCCGCAGGTATTAGCTACAGTATATTGTCCCGATTGAAAAAATCTTTATTTTAAAAAGTAAACGAGACACAATGGATTTGTCTTCGTCTAGTATTTTTCAACATACAAGTTATTTCACGCTCGCCATGAGCCCGGCCGCTGATCCCGTCAGCATCGATTCCGTCAAATCAAGCTGCGTACGGACTGATTTATTGAACTGCATTGTGCTGAGCAGCCAGGACAAACGTCCATTTTCCTACGGCAAAATGACTTCCACTTCCTGTTCTATTGCTGTCATCACAATATGAATTGCGGTGGGATTGCAAAACTGTACAAGTTCAAGGATGTTTGTCCCGCCGTACTTTGTGTTGTCAACATGCTGTGAATTAAACGTCAGGAATGACATCATTTATTGAAGTGAACATCAATAAGTTTGCATTGACGATGTTGTTTATGTGAGCGTCTCTGGTGTACTTTGTGATTATGAATATTAGCAAACAACAATAAAGACATTGTTCAAAATGCAGCAATATTGTGACTGTAAAGGCAGAATTGTCCATGTATTGGATCTAGGTGGCGTGTTTATGCTGGCTGTAGCATGTACATATTCTACTTGCATTAAATGTGTTCTCTATGAATAATTATCAGCCTGCTTTTGTGGGAAAGATTAAAAAGATGTATACACGTTTCACTTGTTTGAAATTTGTTCAACTTGATATGTTTGATGTTTACAAGGCACGACAATACATTATATAAAATGTTCTTTTTTTCCCCACTGAGGCCTACACACTGATATTTTTCATTTTCATATTCAATGCTATATATATGTATATGAATAAAGTATGAGAACCTTGAAGAGGACCACAAATGTGGATAATGATCTTAGCGTCTTTAGTGGACAAAATGGAGCGAATTTTAGCGATATTACAGAGATGAAAGATGGCCGTTTTAGTAACGCTTTTAATGTGTGACTCAAAGGAGAGAGTTGGGTGGAAGATAACACCCAGATTCTTTACCGATTCGCCTTGTTTAATTGTTTGGTTGTCAAATGTTAGAGTTGTATTATTAAACAGAGGTCGGTGTCTAGCAGGACCGAAAATCAGCATCTCTGTTTTTTTGGCTTTGAGTTGCAAAAAGTTAGCGGACATCCATCCATCCATCCATCATCTTCCGCTTATCCGAGGTCGGGTCGCGGGGGCAGCAGCCTAAGCAGGGAAGCCCAGACTTCCCTATCTCCAGCCACTTCGTCTAGCTCTTCCAGGGGGATCCCGAGGCGTTCCCAGGCCAGCCGGGAGACAAAGTCTTCCCAACGTGTCCTGGGTCTTCCCCATGGCCTCCTACCAACTGGACGTGCCCTAAACACATCCCTAGGGAGGCGCTCGGGTGGCATCCTGACCAGATGCCCGAACCACCTCATCTGGCTCCTCTCGATGTGGAGGAGCAGCGGCTTTACGTTGAGCTCCTCCCGGATGGCAGAGCTTCACACCCTATCTCTAAGGGAGAGACCCGCCACCCGGCGGAGGAAACTCATTTCGGCCGCTTGTACCCGTGATCTTATCCTTTCGGTCATGACCCAAATCTCATGACCATAGGTGAGGATGGGAACGTAGATCGACCGGTAAATTAAGAGCTTTGCCTTCCGGCTCAGCTCCTTCTTCACCACAACGGATCGATACAACGTCCGCATTACTGAAGACGCCGCACCGATCCGCCTGTCGATCTAACGATCCACTCTTCTCCCACTCGTGAACAAGACTCCTAGGTACTTGAACTCCTCCACTTGGGGCAGGGTCTCCTCCCCAACCCGGAGATGGCACTCCATCCTTTTCCGGGCGAGAACCATGGACTCGGACTTGGAGGTGCTGATTCTCATTCCGGTCGCTTCACACTTGACTGCGAACCGATCCAGCGAGAGCTGAAGATCCCGGCCAGATGAAGCCATCAGGACTACATCATCTGCAAAAAGCAGAGACCTAATCCCGTGGCCACCAAACCGGATCCCCTCAACGCCTTGGCTGCGCCTCGAAATTCTGTCCATAAAAGTTATGAACAGAATCGGTGAAAAAGGACAGCCTTGGCGGAGTCCAACCCTCACTGGAAATGTGTCCGACTTACTGCCAGCAATGCGGACCAAGCTCTGACACTGATCATACAGGGAGCGGACTGCCACAATAAGACAGTCCGGTACCCCATACTCTCTGAGCACTCCCCACAGGACTTCCCGAGGGACACGGTCCAATGCCTTCTCCAAGTCCACAAAGCACATGTAGACTGGTTGGGCAAACTCCCATGCACCCTCAAAAACCCTGCCGAGAGTATAGAGCTGGTCCACAGTTCCACGACCAGGACGAAAACCACACTGTTCCTCCTGAATCCGAGGTTGGACTATCCGACGTAGCCTCCTCTCCAGTACACCTGAATAAACCTTACCGGGAAGGCTGAGGAGTGTGATCCCACGATAGTTGGAACACACCCTCCGGTCCCCCTTCTTAAAGAGAGGGACCACCACCCCGGTCTGCCAATCCAGAGGTACCGCCCCCGATGTCCACGCGATGCTGCAGAGACATCCATTGTTTAATTTCATTAAGACACGCCTCCAGCTGACTACAATCCGGCGTGTTGGTCAGCTTTAGGGGCATGTAGAGTTGGGTGTCATCAGCATAACAGTGAAAGCTAACACCGTATTTGCGTATGATGTCACCTAGCGGCAGCATGTAGATGCTGAAGAGTGCAGGCCCAAGGACCGAACCCTGGGGAACTCCACACGTTACCTTAACATAGTCCGAGGTCACATTGTTATGGGAGACACACTGCATCCTATCAGTAAGATAAGAGTTAAACCAAGACAGGGCTAAGTCTGACATACCAATTCGTGTTTTGATACGTTCTAATAAAATATTATGATCGACAGTATCGAAAGCAGCGCTAAGATCGAGGAGCAGCAACATAGATGACGCATCAGAATCCATCGTTAGCAATAGATCATTAGTTATTTTTGCGAGGGCTGTCTCCGTAGAGTGATTTGCCCTGAAACCGGATTGAAAGGTTTCACATAGATTGTTAGACGCTAAGTGTTCCTTTAGCTGCTCTGAAACAATTTTTTTGAGGATTTTCGAAATAAAGGGAAGGTGAGACACCGGTTGGTAGTTTACCATGAAGTCAGGATCGAGGTTAGGTCTTTTAAGGAGAGGATGAACAACCGCTTTTTTGAATGCTAGGGGAACAGTGTCCGAGGAAAGTGATAAGTATATATTTAGCACTGATGGACCTAATAATTGGAAAAAATATATATAAAAATAACTGAAAACTTGTTGAAAAATAAACAAGTGATTTAATTCTAAATTAAGATTTCTACACAGAGAAGTAATCATCAACTTAGAGTGCCCTCTTTGGGGATTGTAATAGAGATCCATCTGGATTCATCAACTTCCTTCTAAACATTTCTTCATAAAAAAATACATCTTTAACATCAATATTTATGGAACATGTCCACAAAAGATCTAGCTGTCAACACTGAATATTGCATTCCTTTTCACAGTTTATGAACTTATATTCATATTTTGTTGAAGTATTATTCAATAAATATATTTAAAGGATTTTTGAATTGTTGATATTTTTAGAATATTTTTTAAAAATCTCACGTACCCCTTGGTATACCATCAAGTACCCCCAGGGGTACACATACCCCCATTTGAGAACCACTGCTGTAGGAGACACTTGGCTGCAGTTCACTTACCACAGATTAGCCACAAGTGATCAGAAATGAACAAAAGAAAGTCTACCTTAAAGAAATGTCAGGTTTAAAGCCATGGCAAGTTGTTCTCCCGACAAGAAAAGACGACTTTTCGCCGTGAGAAGAGGCTTCATCCCTGCAGCAAATGCCTGCTGCTCACATCGTTCTGAGGTGGGTGGTGCTTCACCTCCGTGTTCAGATTACGGCTAAGGTGCAGTGATAACATAACAGTTAGATTGTCACTGTGACGGATTTAGTACAAAACACAAAACCAATAAAGTTAGCACGTTGTGTAATTCGTAAATAAAAAGAGAATACAATGATTGAAAAATCCTTTTCAACTTATTTTCAATTGAATGGACTGCAAAGACAAGACATGTTATGCTCAAATTTAGAAATTTATTTTTTTTGCAAATAATCAATAACTTAGAATTTAATGGCAGGAACACATTGCAAAAAAGTTGTTACAGGGGCATTTTTACCACTGTGTTACATGGCCTTTCCTTTTAACAACACTTGGTAAACTTTTTGAAACAGAGTAGACACATTTTTGAAGTTTTTCAGGTACAATTATTTCCCATTCTTGCTTGATGTACAGCTTAAGTTGTTCAACAGTCTCCGTTGTTGTTTTTTACTCTACACAATGCGCCACACATTTTCATTGGGACACAGGTCTGGACTATCGTTTACATACGAAATGTCCATTTCCATTTATTACAAGTAATAAGAAAAGGTAAATGCCTGACTTACCTATCAAGGAGGATATAAGCAAGTTTTGGCGTCAGATGAAAAAATCTTCTCCGCTTTCAATCGTCTCCATCTTTCGAAGGCATCACCGATACAAATCCCTGTTTTGTTCCTGGCTTTGTCATGAATAAATTGAGAATGGTAATGACACCTTATAGATTTACCAAAATCTGACATGTTTAGTAACTTTACCAGTGGCAGTAGCCAGACGAAGAGTTCGATGTGTAACTGGCGACCTGGATGTAACACACTCACTGACTTTTTAATTGGTCAAACGGTAGAGGGCGGGGCATCAAAATGAAAACAATTACAAGATTTCATGGCTGTAAATCTAATATTGAAATGAGCATATCCCAGCTGAATTACTGTTATCAGTTATAGAGGTATTGGAAACGGACATTATTTATTAATGCATTTTGACATATGAGGGCCATTTAATGATGACTTGACATTAAATTATTACATACGGCACCTTTAAACACAGGATTTTCTTCATGGCTGAATAGCGCAGCCCTGTAAGATCAATCAATCAATGTTTACTTGTATAGCCCTAAATCACAAGTGTCTCAAATGGCTGCGTAAGATGTGAGGCTGCAACGCCTGCATTTTGTACCTTTAGCGATTTGGCTGCAGCCAACAACACGGGAATAAATGGCGTTAACATTTGGTGATTGATTGATACATTTATTAGTAGATTGCACAGTACAGTACATGTTCTGTACAATTGACCACTAAATGGTAACACCCCAATAAGTTTTTCAACTTCTTTAAGTCGGGGTCCACGTTAATCAATTCATGGTACAAATATATACTATCAGCATAATACAGTCATCACACAGGTTAATCATCATAGTATATACATTGAATTATTTACATTATTTATAATCCGGGGAGATGGGATGTGAATGGGGGAGGGTATTAGTAAATGGTTGAAGTTGCCTAGAGGTGTTGTTTTAGAGCGCTTTTGAAGGAGGATAGAGATGCACTTACTTTTCCACCTGTTGGGAGTGCATTCCACATTGATGTGGCATAGAAAGAGAATTGAGTTAAGACCTTTGTTAGATGGGAATCTGGGTTTAACGTGGTTTGTGGAGCTCCCCCTGGTGTTGTGGTTATGGCGCTCATTTACGTTAAGGAAGTAGTTTGACATGTACTGATACCATGATACCAATATTGTGTAAATTATTTTACAACTGTTTACTCTTTTATTCCACTTGTTTATGTTGTCTTGTAATAGTGTCTGTCATGATGGATTATTATGCTGCAAGGCAAGCAGCCCATATTAATACTGCTTGGACTTATCCTTGATCCTTCTATTTGATTCTGCCTCATTTAATAGGGGACAAGCCAGCCAACAAACACCAATATATTTTATATCGTTGGAAAGGTCTTGATGGTGGTTAAAGGGGTACTTAATTTTTGGAACATTTCGTGGTATGTCAACATTATAACATTTTATGCTATCAATTTAGCTAAATGTGTTTGTTTAAACGGGAAAGCCAAGGCATTTACAAAATCGGGGCCACCATAGCAGTATGCTAACTTCACCTACCGGTATTTTAGCAGGCTCAAGTTTTATGCTAACATTTTACTGAAGGTTACTCATTTAAACTTAAAAATCATTGGTTTTGCTACTTGGCACCATTTTAAAAGTATGCTAACTTTTCACATGTTATCATTAGCATGCTAACGTTTTATGCAGGTATTTTAGCCAGCTATATACATTTTAACCTAAAATCAGGGATTTTGATAATTGGGTGTTATTTTTCCTACGTTATCATGCTAGCATTTTGGCTAATTTTGATCTTTCAAACCAAAAAATAATTGATTTTGAAACTTGTTTCCATTGTAACAAGGTGACAATAATATGCTCATGTTTTTTGTTTTCCATTTAGATTCAATCAACCCTGGGCCAGAGGTTCACAGCACAGAGAGCACAGGAATCAACATTTACGTAGAAATGTTCTAGTTTATATTTTAAATGCTATTAACTTCTGCATGACCTCTTGCGTTAGCAGCTTTCAATACCAAAATAAGCATTTTTGTTCAGTCTCATGTCAGAAAAAACCCATTGACATCTGAATCACGATTCCTATTTATTAGATTCTGAATGGATTCAAATATTTCAAGAATTAATCAATAAAATATATTTTTTAGGCCATCTCTGCACTCACTAGCTGTTAGTGTAAGTACTTTAGTAACCTGTTGGAAAAAGTTTCATTGTCATTTATACATAATAAATTGTGAGAATCGGTGTGAATAAAAAATCTTGTTGAATCCCAAATCAAACTAATCGTCATCGCAAAAATCAGAATCTAATAAAATGGTGGGTTTGTTATACAATACACATTCTCCTGAAAGTTGTCAAAACAATACACACAAACACCAATAATCAATGTCAGAAAAAAATTAAACATTTATTGGGCATAAATATATTATATATACGCTACAGATACAGTTACGTCTTACATACATAGGGTAGTATTTGCAAAAACAAATCTATACATTAAAATTGATATGGCAGTTTCTTTTATATAATGCATAAGAAATTGTCTAACATTTACAATACAAGAAGAAATGTATGACTTTTTATTTTTTCCAAACTCTTTCTCAAATTTGTAGACCATGACAATCTTGGAATGTTCACTTCTTAAAATTGTGAGGTACAAATATATTTTTCGCTTAAAAAAATAGTTAAATACCTGTGTGTGTGTGTGTGGGTGTTTTTGTGTCACATTGCGGCCCGTTTCTCAGTTGGAAAAAATCTCTACTCGCTGTAAAAAACGTACAAAGCCTAACAAAAAAAAAAAAAAAGTAAAGAGGAATACAACTCAAGTGAGAAGGCACAAATATTAGTGTGTTGCTTCACAGGCCTAATAAATGTCTCAAATTTGCAGAACGTAAAAGTTGGAAGGGGTTAAGTCAACAATAATTGAACGATATTTGAAAAAAACATAAAAGGGAGTAACAAATAAAAGGGGACACTTCATCACCTGTGCATCACTACGCAACACCTGTGCGAAGATGGCTATCCCACCATGTCAAAATCTCCCCAAACTAGTCCCGATCTTTTGTGTTGCAAAATGTTTTCGTGTATTGTAATTTGTATTAATAATGTTTTAGTTTTTATGTTAACGTGTGATGAACATATTTTTCATAGCCACCCAAAACTTAGTCAAAATGTCCCCAAACTAGTCCCAATTCTTTGTGCTATAAACCTTGTTCCATTATTATAGTTTTTTCTTATTTACACAAAGTTTATAGTGTTAATACTCAGAACCCCACTTTGTCAAAATAAACTCAGACTTGTCTCTATTATTTATGCTGCAAATAGTTTTTTGTGTATATATTGTTTTTGTTAACATTATTATACATAGCAGAGCCCCACCTTCTCAAAAGCTCCCTAAACCAGTCCCAATTCTTTGTGCTGCAAAATGTTTTTGTCCTCTATGTTAAAGTCTGATGGTTTTTATGTCAACATTCTATGATTTGTAACCAGACCCTAAACCTTGTCAAAAGCTCCCCCAACTTGTCCCAATCGTTTGTGCTGCACAATGTTTTTGTCTATCACAGGTTTGTTATTTACATGTTGTGTATTTTATGTTAACACGTTTTTATTATAACTACCCCCCCAACGAAGTCAAAATCTCCCCAAACGTGTCCCATTTGTTAATGCAGCATTATTTTTTTTGGTCTGTTATAGTTTTAATGACATTATATTGTGCTGGATCTGAATCACAATTTGTTGTCAAAATTGGATCTGGAAATGATCATTCACACGTTCATTTCGTCTCGGCTTGACTATTGCAATTGTCTTTTATACTCTCTTCAAAAAGTCAACGCTGAAGAGACTTCAGACGGTCCAAAACGCGGCTTCCAGACTTTTGACCGGTGCACCCAGAACAGTACATATCCCCCCCGTTTTATCCTGTCTTTAATTTGCTTCCAGTTAAATTCCACATTGAGTTTAAAATTTTAGTCCTGACATTCCCCGCGTTACATGTTGGGGTCCTTCAGTACATCACTGATTTGTTATGCCCCTACTCTTCAGGGTCTTCTAAAGATCCCAAAACTAAAACCCGCATAGACACGGCATTCCAGGCTATAACTCCCAGACTCTGGAACAACTAGCACCAGTCCCTCCGTGATCTTAATAATACATTGTCATGAATGTATTGTACCGTATGTCCCGGCAAGAAATCTGCGTTCGGTGGCCACGGACGAAGCGCTGGCTGACCAAAGTCGGGACCCGGGGTGCACCGCTCGCCTGTGCATCGGTTGGGGACGTCTTTGAGCTGCTGACCTGTCTCCACTCAGGATGCTCTCCTACTGGACCCACTATGGACTGGACTCTCACTATTATGTTAGATCCACTATGGACCGCACTCTCACACTATTATGTTAGATCCACTATGGACTGGACTCTCAAAATATTATGTTGGATCCACTATGGACTGGACTCACACAATATTATGCTCGATCTACTTGACGTCCATTGCACCGCTTGCCCAAAGGAGGATGGGGGGGCTTATGTCCCTTGGGGCGGTATAGCTCGGTTGGTAGAGTGGCCGTGCCAGCAACTTGAGGGTTGCAGGTTCGATTCCCGCTTCCGCCATCCTAGTCACTACCATTGTGTCCTTGGGCAAGACACTTTACCCACGTGCTCCCAGTGCCACCCACACTGCTTTAAATGGAACTTAGATATTGGGTTTCACTATGTAAAGCGCTTTGTGTCACTAGAGAAAAGCGCTATATAAATATAATTCACTTCACTTCACTACATCTGTAGTCCTCTCAAAGGTTTCTCATTGTCCCATTTGGTTGAGTTTTTCCTTGCCCTGATGTGGGCTCTGAGCCCAGGATGTCGTTGTGGCATGTGCAGCCCTGAGAGACACTTATTTTGGCCTCTATAAATAACATTGATTGACTTACTGTGTTGAAACTTTTAAACATTAGAAAACTTCTTTTTAGTAAAGCTTTTAGGTAATGCACCTTTTAGCTATCATTTTTAATCCACATTGTATTCTATGACATTGCCCCTGTTGTTTTGAATTGAATTGTTGTTTTACTTCACCTACGTTTTGTACAGCGTTTTCTGATTTTATCTGTGAAAACAAACTTTACTTACAACAAGACGTTAGTGAGAAAAACTATCAAAGTGAGACAAAAAAAAATGCATCAGAGTTGGGAAGATTTTGGACATAGTGGAGACCTCTTCACACAGGCCTAGGTACAGGTGGCGGGACAGATTGCACATGCGCAGTGCCCTCGCCGCCGTGACCGCTACTTCCGCCCTATCCTTAATGGCGCTGCGATGAAATTGTGGCGGGACGGATCGCACATGCGCAGTCACCTCGCCGCCATGAACGCTACTTCCGCCCCCTGCGATCCAAAAAGAAATGTAACAGACTGGCAGTAAGTAGTGTTTTATCTCTTGTGTTGTTTGCTTGCCAGCACAACTTGATCAAAGATATCAATGACTGCTAGCTCGCTGGCTAACACCCCCCCCCCGCTAGCTAATGTTCGACAATATAAAAGTGCTTCGACTCGGTTAGTAATAATGTATTTACCTATAGCTCTATAGATATCTCTGCAAATCGTCTCTTAACAAAACAAATACTGAATACAAAGAGAAACTGTACTCACTATGCCAGCTCAATAACTTGTCGATTAAAAATCCAACGTCCGCCATGTTGATTGTTTTCAGCCTTTTTTCCCCCGCTCTACAGTGTGACGTCACTTCCGGTACGTGACTATTATTCCTCCCCTCTCTAGGAGGCAACACGTCTGGAAAATGGCACATTTTGCTTTCCCACCCCTGCCCAAAAAATAAAACAATATGAAAAGAAGCATAATCACAGATCAAGTTAAATTTTTTTTGTCATTTTCAGGGAGTAATAGTAACAATAGTAATAAACATGATAATAATAATGCTGTTGTGTTACAGAAGAATATCACAGAACTTGGTCAAAACATTGAGTGAAGCCTGCCTGCTTGCACTTTGGCTAAAGTAAAAAAATCTGAAACTTCATTCAAATATGACAACAACAAAAAAAGAAAAAGGCCAAAGTTACATGGACATTTCTTGCTACATGTCTTTTCTAGATGTTACTACTTGGCTGAGCGTGGCCCAAACAAAGAGATGAAAATAAAACAAAACAGTACATATGTATTTGGTTACATGTTTATAAACTGCAGAATCCCAAACAACTGTAAGAGAAATACTTATAAAGGACTGCCGAGAAAAGGAATGCTGGCCTTAAATCATTCACGTAAAAAACATGCTACAAGGAGAAAAAAATTAGTATATAACTACACTTGTCTCTTTTAAACAATAAATAAATGAAGATTGCACTGTAATTGGCATGTAAAGCACTGTATGCAAATATATAGTATAAATAAAAATAAAACAAACCCTACCAAGAAGCTAATTTTCCCATCGACTTTGGCAAAAAAAAAAAAAAAAAGAAGTGAGCTACTTGCAAAAAGGCACGGCGGGTACGACGCGAAAGCGGAAGACGAGGAGGATGGTCCGCCTCCTACGCCAACCCCCCCCCCCCCCCTCTTCTTCTAAGGCCTTTTCCCTGAGGTACGTTACAGGCCTCAAAGACACTACAACAGTGGTACCTCGGTTTTCGTACATGGAAAAATAGTCCCGTTGTGCCTTTTTTTTAACGGCAAAATAATCTACCGTGGAGGGGCCAAACAAAGTTGTGACTACAAACACTTTGATACATACACACTATCTTAGCTGTCAATGGAAAGTGATGTCCAATGAATGTCATTTATGTGTATTTCTATAATTATTCTCTATATTTTGGGGAGTTTGGAACAAATTGCTTGCATTTACATGTTTCTTATATAATTCGGTTGTGGTCATAACGGATTATTTATCGAAAAACAAGGTACCACTATTTCATACGGGTCAGGGCGACCTCTTTGGATGAGTATGGCGGGTCGGGGTCGGGGGTACCTTGGAGTTGACGTGTTTTTTTGTTTTGTTTGGGCAGAATGTTTGGTTAGCGACTATTATCCCCTGATGACTTACCCATAGAGCACCTTTAAAAAGAGGGAATGGATTGATAATGAAGTGTAGCGAGGTGGGAGTCGTTAAAAATATGGATTTATATATGGAAGAGTCCAGTTTAATGCCCCGACTGTTAGCGTCTGCAAAAAATTAAAAATAAAAAGGGAGGGGGGGGGTCCCGGAACATGTTGTACGCTCTGTACCGTCCACTGCATTCAGCTATTTGTTAAAAAATATTGTGTATATATATATATATTTATTTCATATAGATCTATTTATATTAGATTACTGCTTGTTCATACTCAGAATGATACAAACAAAAAAAGTAAAGAGAAAAAAACGTCACAGGATAGCAGCATCTTAGATCACACTTGGATTGCATTACTTTGGCGAGCGTAGAGTGTGTGTGTGTGTGCGAGTGTGTGTGCATGCGAGTGTGTGTGCGAGTGCGTGTGTGCGTGTGTGTGTGTGTGTGTGTGTGGACAAATCCAGTAAGCGCAGCTAAAGCTTTTGAGTGAGCCTACTTGAGAATATGTCTGAGCGGACTGCAGCAAACAAAAACAAAAAAAGGAAATGAAAAAGAAAGGAAATGGAATATTTGTTTTTTCAAAATAAAAGAGCGCTGGATGTTTTAAGTCTTGATTACCAGCGTGAGGAAGCCGACTACACAAACAGCGTCTCAAGTGTGTTGATTTAAAAACAATAAAAAAAAGAAAAGGTTTCAGGCGGATTTGGTTTCTCTTTCTATCCTGTAAGCAAAATAAAAAAAATTAAAAAGCTTCCCTCACTTCATGAAGAAGTACTGCAGCAAGCAGGCGATGAGGATGGACAGGACGCCGAAGACGCACACGATCAGCGTGGCGAAGCGCTCGTCACTCGACATCAGGCCCGAGGCTTTGCCGGCGCCGTCGACGGGGCAGGGCTCGCCCGCCGCCGCCGCAACCCCCGCCGCCTCCTGGCGCCGCAGCGTAAACAAGGAGGAGGGGCTGAGCGGGCCGCACAGTTCCTGGCACGTGTCCTGGCAGAGGCGGCAGGCACCCACGCGGAAGCGGTAGTCCGTGTTCACCTGGAGGCCCGTGACCTGGAACACGCCCTCCTCGCCTTTAAACACCTGGCGGGACACACACACACACCCAAATGTTCACTGCTATGCTGGAATTATAACTAATATTGATACTGTTGTTGATAATAGTCACTACTTTTGGTTTGTTATGTGTGGTGTTTGTGTCTCCTCTCAATTGCTCTGTTTATTGCTGTATATACCATTTTTTTCGGATTATAAGTCGCTCCAAAGTATAAATCGCACCGGCCAAAAATGCAAAATAAAGAAGAAAAAAAAACATATATAAGTCGCACTGAAGTATAAGTCGCATTTTTGGGGGAAATGTATTTGATAAAAGCCAACAGCAAGAATAGACATTTGAAAGGCAATTTAAAGTAAATAAAGAATAGTGAAGAACAGGCTGAATAAGTGTAGGTTATATGAGGCATAAATAAGCAACTGCTATGTTAACCTAACATATTATGGTAAGAGTCATTCAAATAACTATAACATATAGAACATGCTATACCTTTACCAAACTATCTCTCACTCCTAATCCATAAATCTTCTTCCTGGATGTGGCTTCTAAACAACTCTGCCAACTCCAAAGGTATTTCTGCTGCATATTTCACTACATCCAGCTTGTCATCTGCACTACATGATCTCCTTTTCAACGCCATTTTTCTTCTCACTTTTTATAAGTTATCGCCAACCATGAAATGATCCATTTTAATAGCCTAAGGCAGTAGAATATAACATAGAGCAGTTAAAATTCCATGACCCACGATGCACTTCTGCCATGACCCTCCCCCGCCCAATTCTTATTGGTTGAGGTGTGTGTGACGATTGCTGACATTTGCTTGGTTTCATTTCGGGAGGTGCTGGGGTCTATCTCAGCTGCATTCGGGCGGAAGTAAACTCAACCAAACTAAATACTAACAGTAATGATGACCCCGACAATTTGTGTGTGTTTACCTGTTTGTATTCTGAGTCTCGTCCCACCAACACTTGGAGAACGTAGCTGACAGGGTCGCCTCTCATTGGTTGGATGGTTTCCCATGTGATCTCGCACAGGTTCCCCTCCAGCTGCTGCACTCTGGGAGCTGTCAGGCAACCACATTCAAATTAGGGCCAATCAAAATATTACGTCGCCGTTTATCACTTTTTGCAGTAGATTTTCTAAAATACTAAAAATGTCAAAAAATGTATGGTAAATTGCAATAATTTCACCTCAAAATGGAATCGGGATAGAAAACCAGTATTGCTGGTGTTTTTGGTTAAAAAAAAGAGGCAGCTCAATTGCCAGAATTTTACTGTAAAATTGACATTTGTTTTTTTACTGTAAATAAAAAACTGCAATTTTGTGAGTCACACATCAAAAGTTTTACTAAAACGGCCGTCTTTCATCTCCGTAATATCGCTAAAATTCCTTCCATTTTGTCCATTAGTGACTAGACATTGGTTGGTTACTAGACTTGAATACATTGACTAGTTACTAACTTGACAAGAACAACAAAGTTTGATCATATTACGCCTATACTGTGTATACCTTTATATACAGGTGCTGGTCATATTATTAGAATATCATGAAAAAGTTGATTTATTTCATTAATTCCATTTAGAAAGTCAAACTTGTAGAATGTATACATTCATTCCAAACAGACTGATACATTTCAAGTGTTCTTTGCCAAAAAGGAGATGATTATAGCTGACAACCAATGAAAACCCTAAATTCAACATCTCAGAAAATTAGAATATGGTGAAAAGGTCAGATATTGAAGACACCTGGTGCCACACTCTAATTAGCTAACTCACTCAAAACACCTGGAAAAGCCTTTAAATGGTCTCTCATTTTGATTCTGTATGACACACAATCATGGGGAAGACTGCTGACTTGACAACTGTCCAAAAGATGACCATTGATACTTTAAAGAAGGAGGCCAAGACACAAAAGGTCATTGCCAAAGAGGTTGGATGTTCCCAGAGCTCTGTGTCCAAGCACATTAATAGAGAGGCCAAGGGAAGACAAAGATGTGCTAGAAAAAAGTGTACAAGCAAGAGGGATAACCGCGCCCTGGAGAGGATTGTCAAACAAAACCCATTCAAAAATGTGGGGGAGATCCACAAAGAGTGGACTGCAGCTTGAGTCAGTGCTTCAAGAACCACCACGCACCGACGTATGCAAGATATGGGCTTCAGCTGTCGCATTCCTTGTGTAAAGCCACTCTTGAATAAGAGACAACGTCAAAAGCGTCTCGCCTGGGCTCAAGGCAAAAAGGACTGGACTGCTGCTGAGTGGTCCAAAGTTATGTTTTCAGATGAAAGTACATTTTGTATCTCCTTTGGAAATCAAGGTCCCAGAGTCTGGAGGAAGACAGGAGAGGCACAGAATCCACGTTGCCTGAAGTCCAGTGTCTAAGGTCCACAATGGGTAATGGTCTGGGGTGCCATGTCATCTGCTGGTGTTGGTCCACTGGGTTTCCTGAGGTCTAGGGTCAATGCAGCAGTCTACCAGGAAGTTTTATGCTGCCTGCTGCCGACCAATTTTATGGAGGTGAAGATTTCATTTTCCAACATGACTTGGCACCTGCACACAGTGCCAAATCTACCAGTACCTGCTTTAAGGACCATGGTATCCCTGTTCTTGATTGGCCTGCAAACTCACCTGACCTTAACCCCATAGAAAAGCTATGTGGTATTGTGAAGCGGAAGATGCCAGATGCCAGAGCCAACAATGCTGAAGAGCTGAAGGCCACTATTAAAGCAAGCTGGGCTCTCATAACACCTGAGGGTGCAACAGACTGCTGGACTCCATGTATTGCTGCAGCAATTCAGGCAAAAGGAACTGCAACTAAGTATTGATTGCCGTACATGCTGAAACTTTCCATCTTCATACTTTTCAGTCGGCCCACATTTCTAAAAATGATTTTTTGGTACTAGTCGTAACTAATATTCTCATTTTCTGAGATACTGAATTTGGGATTTTCAGTAATTGTCAGTACTAATCATCAAAATTTAAAGAAATAAACATTTCAAATATATCACTATGTGTGTAATGAAGTGATATAATATGTATGTTTCACCTTCTGAATATAATTACTGAAATAAATCAACTTTTTCATGATATTCTAATAATATGAACAGCACCTATATATATATATACATATATATATACATACATGTATATATATATATATATATATATATATATATATATACATATATATATACATATATATATATACATATATACATATACATATATTATATATATATATATATATATATATATATATATATATATATATATTTATATATATATATATATATACTGGCTCACCTGCACTGGCTTCCTGTGTACTTAAGATGTGACTTTAAGGTTTTACTACTAAGGGTATAAAATACTACACGGTCTAGCTCCATCCTATCTTGCAGATTGTATTGTACCATATGTCCCGGCAAGAAATCTGCCTTCAAAGAACACCGGCTTATTAGTGATTCCCGGAGCCCAAAAAAAAGTCTGCCGGTGTTTGAACTCACAACCGACCGATTTCCGGGCGGACACTCTAACTACTAGGCCACTGAGTAGGCAGTATAAGTGTCCACATAAGTGGCCATAAGACCCCAATTCAGTAGTGTACACAATTTTGGAAATTAGAACTAAAAGGTGCTGTCCACGCATGTGGCCACTAAGGCCTTTAGAGGTTTTTAATGACATTCAGACTTTACTTCAAACCAATGACGGAGCAGCATCTCCTCATCCGGACATAACGACAAGGCCAGAAATGTGTCACGTGAAAACACGTCCGACCAGAACTCTCTAATAATTAATGTTCCATCCATTCGTCCATCCATCTTCTTCCACTTATCTGAGGTCTGGTCGCGGGGGCAGCAGCCTAAGCAGGGAAGCCCAGACTTCCCTCTCCCCAGCCACTTCGTCTTGTTCTTCCCGGGGGATCCCGGGAGACAGTCCTTCCAACGTATCCTGGGTCTTCCCCGTGGCCTTCTACCGGTCGGACATGCCCGACGGGAGGCATTCGGGTGGGATCCTGGCCAGATGCCCAAACCACCTCATCTGGCTCCTCTCGATGTGGAGGAGCAGCGGCTTTACTTTGAGCTCCTCCCGGATGACAGGGCTTCTCACCCTATCTCTAAGGGAGAGGAGCTCTTCCCGCCACCCGGCGGAGGAAACTCATTTGGGCCGCTTGTACCCGTGATCTTGTCCTTTCGGTCATAACCCAAAGCTCATGACCATAGGTGAGGATGGGAACGTAGATGGACCGGTAAAATGAGAGTGATACAGGGCCTGCATTACAGAAGACGCCGCACCGATCCGCCTGTTGATCTCACCGTCCACTCTTCCCTCACTGGTGAACAAGACTACCAGGTACTTGAACTCCTCCACTTGGGGCAGGGGCTCCTCCCCAACCTAGAGATGGCACTCCACCCTACACTAAAGTTCCTTGGGTGAATAATGTCAACTCACTACACCGGTATGTTTTAGCGCTTTCATGACGAGTTTAGTTACAGATATAAGTAATAACTTTACACTACTTTATATTACAAATGACAACAACGGAGGACGAATGTCCCATAACAAGAAGATAGAGATAAAGAAGAAGAAGCTTATCGACTACGGGGTCGGCATGGACTACAAAGGCGGACGCGATGACATTTTTCAGGATTTATGCAGATCCCAAATACAGATCAGCAGGTACCAGAAGGTAAGAAAAGTTTCATTTGTATATTATTGTGAAACAAAAGGCCAGATAATATGTCTTACCTTATAAACCCAGCATAATAATACTCCCATGTTGAAGCACAGTACAATCCATCATTAATAATATGTCTTACCTTCTACACCCAGCATAATAATATTCTCATATTGAAGCACAGTACAATCCATCATTAATAATATGTCTTACCTTCTACACCCAGCATAATAATATTCTCATATTGAAGCACAGTACAATCCATCATTAATAATATGTCTTACCTTCTACACCCAGCATAATAATATTCTCATATTGAAGCACAGTACAATCCATCATTAATAATATGTCTTACCTTCTACACCCAGCATAATAATATTCTCATATTGAAGCACAGTACAATCCATCATTAATAATATGTCTTACCTTCTACACCCAGCATAATAATATTCTCATATTGAAGCACAGTACAATCCATCATTAATAATATGTCTTACCTTCTACACCCAGCATAATAATATTCTCATATTGAAGCACAGTACAATCCATCATTAATAATATGTCTTACCTTCTACACCCAGCATAATAATATTCTCATATTGAAGCACAGTACAATCCATCATTAATAATATGTCTTACTTTATACACCCAGCATAATAATACTCTCATATTGAAGCACAGTACAATCCATCATTAATAATATGTCTTACCTTATACACCCAGCATAATAATATTCTCATATTGAAGCACAGTACAATCCATCATTAATAATATGTCTTACCTTATACACCCAGCATAATAATACTCTCATATTGAAGCACAGTACAATCCATCATTAATAATATGTCTTACCTTATACACCCAGCATAATAATACTCCCATGTTGAAGCACAGTACAATCCATCATTAATAATATGTCTTACCTTATACACCCAGCATAATAATATTCTCATATTGAAGCACAGTACAATCCATCAAGCGGTGTGGCTTCATAGCTTGCCAAAGTCCTACTAAAACATTTTGATAAGATTTTTGAGCGCCGTGTAATGTTCTAAATTTTAAATCAGGGGTCTCAAACTCAATTCACCTGGGGGCCACTGGACGCAGAGTCTAAGTGAGGCTGGGCCGCAAGAAAAGATTCCTTAATTTTTTTTTTTGCATACTCCTCAGCATGTCTAGTTGTATGATGACGTATCAAATCGTATTCCTTGTGCACCACAACTTTATCTGTGGAACATACTTATATTTATCCCACGCGCGGAGAATAATGTTATTTCCGCAATGTGTGTTGTTCCGCTTTTCCTCCCTACAGCAACACAGCGGTCGGCGGATAAGTAGCGAGCAGAAAAAAGTGAGGGCTCCCGGAGTGTTATCCGGGTTCATATAGAAACATATTTAGTGTTCATCGTGTGAGGCCATGCAAATTAAACAAAAAACAAACAAATAATGGTTTAAATTGGTCCAGGTTATCAGGGACTGTTATTACTGACGGACAGGTGTGGCGGTGTGACTGCAGCCAGGTACGTAAGAAAACCCTCGTCTCCATGGCAATGTGTTTGTCGCTTTCACTCATTTGCCGCTTTTCCACTAACGCAGGGGTAGGCCACCCAGAACGTTGAAAGAGCCATTTTGGAGCCTTTGCATTTCTCTGCTTGCATCACGCAAGTGACGTCAGTGTTTGGCCCTCGAGAGCCACATACCACACCGTGATTGGTGGATTCCTTCAGCTCCGCACACAACGCTGTCAAGCGCCATTTATATAAAACTGGCGGGCTGCACTAACATTAAACTTTCATATTATGGTGGGGGCCGCGAAATAACGTCTCCGCGTGTCTGAGACCCTTGTTTTAAATGGAACATATCAAACGTTGGTCATATTGCCATCGTAGTGCAGCCTGCACGTATCTCTTATGTTTGACTGCCATCATCTGGTCATGCCTTTCTGTCTTGCCTCTGGTGAGGGCGGTCGCATTTTTCTCCACTCCCTCCTTTCCCAGCTATCTCTCTTTGTTTTTGTCTTGTCTGAACTTTTTTGAAGCCTCTTTCTTTGAGCTGTCCTCAAATCCAAACATCAGACATGAAAATGATCAGCTGGACTCTCGATGCAATTAACGAAGTGTTTTCGACGAGGAAAAGAGGTTTGGGGGAGCCTGGCGGCCCTGCTTGAACCATTGCTGCGGGGTACGTGAGAGACTCCTGGGATAAATGGAGAATCATGTGCCTCTCAGTCCTTTCCATCAAGGACGTGGAAGACATCTACCTATTTGGAACCGTGATTGCGGGGCACCTGCTGATTGGGCTGGGCTTTGCTCTGGTGTATCGTCAAATCCGTAAGAGGATGGCAGCCACTCAAGGAGCCCAAAGGCTGTTCGTCGCAATGGAAGGTTTGGGCCGGGCTGTGGGAACACAGACTGTGGCGATTTCTGAACTAAATACAGGATGGATCACATCATGAATAAGTTTGCTGAAAAGGAAGATTGAATTGAATTTGAGAGAGACGGCATGGACTTAGAACAGACAAGCAACTGTTTTGTCTGTTCGTGAAAAACAAACATCCTAATCAACGATTTGATTCCCTTGAATGGCCTTGACGCCAGGCTGTTCTGAAAAACACCCCCGAGGACACCTCAATGATGGACGCTTTTGACCTCCCTCCCTTCTCAACGACACCTAGAGTCAAAACTTTTTCAGATCGGGCTCAGTCTACAAAAACATTACACCATCACACCCAAGACAATTGGGCACACACCTCCCTTCCCCCCACCCCACGCCTTCACTTCTGCTAGTTTTTCCCCTTGGGGCCATCCAGGCCTCCAACTCCCCCCCCACTCATTTGTAATGTGTGCATTACAAATTAGTTTTTTTCCCTTGGACTCAGCCTGGACCCCCTCCCGGGGGTCCAGCCTTTGACTGATATTTTCTTTACTCTTCTCCCCTTTTCCAATATCACCTTTTTCCCACCTTTTTTAAGGAGCACCATAAAAATGGCTGATCTGTTGGTGGTCCTGTCTTGTCTCCCTGTAACGTATGTCTGCTCTTAGTGGGACTGTGGCCAAAATGTACTTTTCAGTTCTTATGAGTCTTGTGCATGTTAAGAATTGACAAGAAATCATTTCCATACCATGAATTGATGAAGGTGGACCCCGACTTAAACAAGTTGAAAAACGTATTCGAGTGATACCATTTAGTGGTCAATTGTACGGAATATGTACTGTACTGTGCAATCTACTGATAAAAGTTTCAATAAATCAATCAAAAGTCACACTTGTCATTACACCATATATCAAATAAAATAGCTCCGAGGTTGGTAAGTTCAACCAGACTTATTTCTTCCATTCGGCGCAGCGGGTTACAAGGCGCACTGTGGGGTTTAAGGATTGTAAGTGCGCCCCACAGTCCGGAAAAAAGGGTATGAAGAGATTGTAGAGGACCAGCGAGCATCTCCCAGTTGAGTTGAGTACCTTTGAGGGCGGGAGGCACAGACTTGGTGGTGCAGAAGGTGTGGTCCTCAGAGAAAGGTCCCTCGCCGGCATCGCTGACTGCTTGTATTCTGAAGGTGTAGCTGCTGGACTCCGTCAGCCTCTGCACCTTGTAGGTGTGACTCGGACCCCGGTAGATGTTGACGAACCTGCCGGGCGGGAAAAGAAAAAGAGGGCCAGTTGAGTCAGGGAAGGACACGGTGATGGACGACGACAATGAAGACGAAAGAGCAAAGATGAGTGAAGTCACAACTCCTGATGAGCTCTTCATAATGCTGACTCTTGCACTTTGTTTCATTTATTCACGCTGCCATAATGCTGACTCTTGCACTTTGTTTCATTTATTCACGCTGCCATAATGCTGACTCTTGCACTTTGTTTCATTTATTCACGCTGCCATAATGCTGACTCTTGCACTTTGTTTCATTTATTCACGCTGCCATAATGCTGACTCTTGCACTTTGTTTCATTTATTCACGCTGCCATAATGCTGACTCTTGCACTTTGTTTCATTTATTCACGCTGCCATAATGCTGACTCTTGCACTTTGTTTCATTTATTCACGCTGCCATAATGCTGACTCTTGCACTTTGTTTCATTTATTCACGCTGCCATAATGCTGACTCTTGCACTTTGTTTCATTTATTCACGCTGCCATAATGCTGACTCTTGCACTTTGTTTCATTTATTCACGCTGCCATAATGCTGACTCTTGCACTTTGTTTCATTTATTCACGCTGCCTTTATTACACCACTTGGCCAACTCTTTTTTCATTACTAAATCATCACTTTATTAATGACATCCTCAACACAATAACCTTTGTAAATTACACCCTTTTTTCACGTGTAATTCTTTCTATTTTGGGGGTTCTCAACATGCACAAAAACAGAAGAGGGTAAAAAAAAAAAGAAATCAATCAATAACGCTCGAAATGATTGCTTAAAAGTGTCATTGGTTATAATTGGAATTGTGTCATTCATTAATTTTAATTGGAAATGAATACACAAATAAATGTGCCATTAAGTGATTATGATTGGAATTAAATGAACTGTATCATTAATTGATTATAATTGGAATTAAATACACAAATAAATGTGCCATCAAGTGATTATAATTGGAATTAAACACATCAGGAAATGTCTCAATTGACTATAATTGCAATTTTATACATAATTAAAGTCTAATTCATTGATTATAATTGGAATGAAATACATAATTAAATGTCTCAATTGATTATAATTGGAATTAAATACATAATTAAACGTTAACTGATTATAATTGGAATTAGATACATAATTAAATGTCTCAATTGATTATATTTGGAATTAAAAACATAATAAATACATAAATAAATGTCTAGATTAATTATAATTGGAACTAAGTACACGATTAATAAATGTGTTAACGGATTATAATTGACATTGAAAACATAATTAAATGTGGTAAATGATTATAATTGGAATTAGATACATAATTAAATGTCTCAATTGATTATAATTGACATTGAAAACAAACGTGGTAAATGATTATAATTGGAATTAGATACACAATTAAATGTCTCAATTGATCATAATTGACATTGAAAACATAATTAAATGTGGTAAATTATTATAATTGGAATTAGATACACAATTAAATGTCTCAATGGATTATAATTGGAATTATATACACAATTAAATGTCTCAATTGATTACAATTGGAATTAGATACATAATTAAATGTGGTAATTGATTATAATTGGAATAAATACATCATGAAATATTTCAATTGACTTTAATTGGAATACATAAATACATGTGTAATTAATTGATTACAATTGGAATAAAATACATCATTAAATATCTCAATTGATTACAATTGAAATTAAACACATAAATTAAATGTGTTAATTGATCATAATTGGAAATTGGATACATAATTAAATGTGAAAGTGGAATTAAATACGCAATTAAGTATATAGTTAAATGTCTCAGTTGATTATAATTGGAAATAAAGACATACTTAAATGTTTCAAGTGATTATAATTGGAATTAAATAGACAATTAAACGTGTAAATGGAACTAAATACATACAAAAGTACATAATTAAATGTGTAAATGGAATTAAATACATCATTAAGTACATCATTAAATGTGTAAATGGGTTTAAATACATAATTAATGACGTAATTAAATGTGTAAATGGGTTTAAATACATCATTAATGACGTAATTAAATGTGTAAATGCAATTACATACATAATTAAGTACATAATTAAATGTGGAAATGGAATTATATACACAATTAAATGTCTCAATTGATTATAATTGGAATTAGATACATAATTAAATGTGGTAATTGATTATAATTGGAATTAGATACACAATTAAATGTCTTAATTGATCATAATTGACATTGAAAACATAATTAAATGTGGTAAATTATTATAATTGGAATTAGATACACAATTAAATGTCTCAATTGATTATAATTGGAATTAGATACATAATTAAATGTGGTAATTGATTATAATTGGAATAAATACATCATGAAATATTTCAATTGACTTTAATTGGAATACATAAATACATGTGTAATTAATTGATTACAATTGGAATAAAATACATCATTAAATACACAATTAAATATCTCAATTGATTACAATTGAAATTAAACACATAAATTAAATGTGTTAATTGATTATAATTGGAAATTGGATACATAATTAAATGTGAAAGTGGAATTAAATACGCAATTAAGTATATAGTTAAATGTCTCAGTTGATTATAATTGGAAATAAAGACATACTTAAATGTCTCAAGTGATTATAATTGGAATTAAATAGACAATTAAATGTGTAAATGGAACTAAATACATACAAAAGTACATAATTAAATGTGTAAATGGAATTAAATACATAATTAAGTACATCATTAAATGTGTAAATGGGTTTAAATACATAATTAATGACGTAATTAAATGTGTAAATGCAATTACATACATAATTAAGTACATAATTAAATGTGGAAATGGAATTAAATACACAATTACAAGTCTCAATTGATTATATTTGGAATTAAATACACAATTAAACGTGTTAATTGATTATAATTGGAATTAACACCTAATAAAATGTGTCATTTAATGATTATAATTGTAAATAGATTATGAAATGTCTCCATTGACTACAATTGAAATTAAATACATAACTTATATATTGAAATTGGAATTAAACACATAAATAAATGTCTCCATTGATTATAATTGTAATTTGCTACACAATAAGATTGTGTTGGTAATTGGAATCAAACACATAATAAAAATGTGTCATTAAATGATTATAATTGGTATTAAAATCCATCATGAAATGTCTCAATTGACTACAATTGGATTAATTGATTATAATTGGCATCAAACACCCAATTAAATGTGTAATTGTAAATACATATGTATATACGTGTGTCATTAATTGATTTGACGATTAAACATAGGATCAATATAAGATGGAGGTGGCCATGCATTCATGTTTCTTTGCCCCCAGTCTCTCCTACTTTCTGTCATCTTGAGGAGTTTGCAGTATTTTCCAATAAGTGCAACAAGATGAAGTGGACTCTGCTTCTTTCAGCCCTCGTCAAACACCTTGAGTCGTGCAATAGTGGCGTGTCTTCCAAATAAAGACCACAACCACACGGCACAAAGCAGCGGTTGGTGACCTCTCTCTGAGCCCAACAATCCTTCTTCATCAGCGGCGAACACTTCATAGCAGACGAGCGGCGCCCCAATTAACCGCGAGGTGAGGAACGGCTCGCCGCTATTTTTCTTCTGTTCAACGCCAACTGCTGCTTACGCCATGTGACGGCCTGGACGTCCACACACGTTGCCATGGAGACCGTCCAGCGCAGGCCAGGTGTCGGGCGCCAGAGGGGAGGTAAATAAATACAACTTGAAATGTCTGCAAAGTGAACACCATTCGCCTTCCTTTTTTCATCCAACAAAAAAGTGGTTTTTCAATATTAAATCCTCAAATCAACATTTTATAATCAGTATTATTTTTGATAAATCCTCATGATCATTCTTGCACATAGCAGCTTTGTATGATTTATTTTCCTTTGTGAATAACACTTAATGAACCCAAAACAATATTATCACATTTATAAAGTCCAAAAAATGTCATTGAAATTCTGTAAATGATAGTTTTAAAAATGTTTCCATCACAAACATTTCACTTGTTCTTGCAAATTAAATGAACACTATATAATATCTATTCAGATAATGGTTAACACATGAATTAATAAAGTGAAATATATAATCATTTGCGTCGTGAACAGCACTTTACAAGTACAAAACAACATCACATTTTGTGCACATTTATAAAATCAAAAGAATGTCATTGGAATTCTGTAAATGATAGTTTTAAATTTTTTTCCATAATAACAATATGAATTTTTCTTGCTAATTAAATTAACACTATATAATATCTATTCAAATAATGGTTAACACATGAATTAATGAATAAAATATATATTAATTTGCTTTGTGAACATCACTTTATAAGTGCAAAAAAATCTTATCACATTTTGTACACATTTCTAAAGTCAACACAACAAAATGTTGACTTTTTCTTGCAAATTAAATGAACGCTTGTAATATCGATTCGAATAATGGTTAACACATGAATTAATAAATGAAATACAGATTAATTTGCTTGGTCAACAGCACTTTATAAGTGCAAGGTATTATCATCACATTTAAAAAGTAAAAATGTCATAAAAATGCTGCATAAAATGTAGTTCTAAAAATATTGATATGACAAATTTTGTACTTTTTCTTGCAAAATAAATTAGTGCAACATTCTATCTCTTCAAATAAGGATTAATAGATGAATTAATAAAGGGAAATATATATTCATTTGCTTAAAATAATATCACATTTTATGCACATTTATAAAGTTAAAATAATGCCATTGAAATTCTGCACATAATATAGTTTTAAAAATATTTCCATAACAATAATTTCACTTTTTCTTGCAACTCTAAATTAACAATATATAATATCAATTCAAAAAATAGTTAATACATAAATTAATAAAATTAATTACATATTAATTTGCTTTGTGAACAGCACTTTATACATGAAAAATAATATCACATTTTGTGAACAATTATAAAATGAAAATAATGTCATTGAAATTCTGTAAATGATATAATTTAAAAATGTTGCCATTACAAAAATGTTTAATTTTTTTCTTGCAAATTAAATTAACGCTATATGCTATCTATTCAAATAATGATTAATACATGAATTAATAAATAAAATATATATTGATTTGCTTTGTGAGCAGCACTTTCTACGTGCAAAATATTATTAAAGTAAAGACGTCATAAAAATGCTGCGAATAATTTTATTCTAAAAATATTTGTATAACAAATTTGCAAATTTTTCTTTCAAATTAAATTCATGCAACATTATATGTATTCAAATAATGGTTAATACATGAATTAATAAAGTGAACTATACATTATTTTGCTTTGTGAACATCACTTTGTAAGTGCAAAACAATATTATCACATTCTGTACACATTTATGAAGTAAAAATGTCAATAAAAAATGCTGCAAATAATGTAATTCTAAAAGTATTCATACCACAAATTTGGTACTTTTTCTTGCAAATGAAATTAAACCAATATTATATGTATTCATATACATGAGTTTATTAAGTGGATAAAATATTTATTTATTCATTGAAAACTTATTTTTACCATTTTCACAATTTTAAATATTCTTTTAATTAATAATGTATCAGCTGTTATTTAGATCTATACTTCTATTGTATTTACGATACACCTTCACTGTAAGTAGCCTTGTGAACATATATGTACTGTAAATGTCATATGTACACACATTAATAATGTTATTATGCCATAAATACATGTAATAATGTGCACTGCACTGTCCCTGACCAAATAATACATCAAATTAAGAATATAATACTCAAATAATATGCATTGTAAAAGATAGACTATTTTAATAACCTTAACTGAAAGCGGTATATTGGGATAATGGATTAGAATTGTTGAAGGAACTAAAATGTAATAACATTCCCCAGTGTTCAGTTAGCAAGACTTAATGTTTTTTAGTCATGTATTGATTTGATTTATTTGAGGTGTGGCAGTTAATGGAGCTTTGGGGATTTAGGGAAGAATCTTAGTTTTGAGAATTTCAGGTAAGACTCTTGCCGCTGTACCTAATAAATAGTCCCAATGACCTTGAGGAGTTATTGAGGAAGTTTAATTCCTCCTGAGGCCGAGTGGGGAGGAAGTTGAGCTCCTTGGAATCAAATGAGAGGAATAAAAATGCATGAGGCCAGCAAACATTCATATTGAAAGGTGTGTCGGCCTGAAGGGGGAAATTACATTTGCACAATTTGACTGTGGGCTGTTTCATGTTTGCTTTCAAAGTCAAGTGTTTGATTGTTTCAGTAAAGTCAAGTGTTTGATTGTTTCAGTAAAGTCAAGTGTTTGATTGTTTCAGTAAAGTCAAGTGTTTGATTGTTTCAGTAAAGTCAAGTGTTTGATTGTTTCAGTAAAGTCAAGTGTTTGATTGTTTCAGTAAAGTCATGTGTTTGATTGTTTCAGTAAAGTCATGTGTTTGATTGTTTCAGTAAAGTCATGTGTTTGATTGTTTCAGGGCTCCCGCAAAAGTCCAAGAATGGAAAGGAACAATCATTTATTGCAATAAAGGCTTAGACTTTGATTTGGATTTATTTCCAACATGCAAGGTGCCGCCACCCAAGCAAAAAGAAGATTATCATTATCATTAATAATATTATCATTATCACCTTTATGCTCATGGCGGCAAATTTGATGGGATTCTTCCACACAGAGGGTCTTTCCTGAACGATTCCACTCATGGGATTCTTCCACACCAAACACTTCCGACACAGAGGGTCTTTCCTGAGCGATTCCACTCAATAAAATAAACAAATCCATCCTTTATTTGACAAAAGTGAGCACGTGTTCTAATATTCCATTTGCTTGGAATATGAAAACAGATAAAATACGACTCCTGACTTCAAAGTTTGTCCCCATGCCCCGCCCACCTGTGCCGGTCTTCACCAACATGTTTCGTGATTCCTCATCGTCCATCCCTCTAAAATGTGTCATTTTAGTTTGGGATGACTTGGTCAAAGTCTCCAGGAGGATTTGGTCGAAATAGGACTCCTGACTTTAGCCCAAAAACGGCTGACTTTCCGATCATAAAAGTTTGTCCGCAAACCCCGCCCACATCTTTAGGTCTACGCCAGGGGTCTCAAACACGCGGCCCGTGAGACTTTATTTTGCGGCCCCGCACCTTGATCTGACAATTTAATGTTAGTGCGGCCCGCAAGTTTAATACGAACGCATGGACGGCGCTTGAAAGCATCACACTTACCTACGCTCGCAATTTTCCCAGGAGACCCCTGCATTTCAGGGCATCCAGGGTGCGGATGTTCTCCCAAAATGCGTTTGTCATTCTTGTTTGGTGTGGGTTCACAGTGTGGCGCATATTTGTTACAGTGTCAAAGTTGTTTATACGGCCACCCTCAGTGTGACCTGTATGGCTGTTGACCAAGTACGTCCTGCAGTCTCTTACGTGAATCTGCACAAGTCTCGCACGACATGTTACTAAAACAGCACGCTGGTTGTGAAATGTAGAAGCGGACATGATGACATTTTGTAGAGCTGTGGTTCTCAAATGGGGCTACGTGAGATTTTTAAAAAAGATTTTATAAAATAGCATCAATTCATAATTCCTTTATAAATATATTTATTGAATAATACTTCAACAAAATATGAATGTAAGTTCATAAACTGTGGGAAAAAATACAACAATGCAATATTCAGTGTTGACAGCTAGATTTTTTGTGGACATGTTGCATAAATATTGATGTTAAAGATTTCTTTTTTTGTGAAGAAATGTTTATAAGTAAGTTGATGAATCCAGATGGATCTCTATTACAATCCCCAAAGAGGGCACTTTAAGTTGATGATTACTTCTATGTGGAGAAATATGCATTTAGCATTCAATCACTTCTTTATTTTTCAACAAGTTATTTTTATATCTTTTTTTTCCAAATAGTGGAAGAAAGACCACTACAAATGAGCAATATTTTGCACTGTTATACAATTTAATAAATCATAAAGTGATGACATAGTGCTGTATTTTACTTCTTTATCTCTTTTTGCTGTGATGAGGGGATACTTGACTTAAAAAGATGTTGCCAGGGGTTACATGAGTGAAAAAAGGTTGAGAAGCAGTGTTGTAGAGGACGTTAAAGACAGTGCAGGCACGACAGTCCTTCTTAATAATGTCGGCCGGGTGAGAATTGTGACAAATTGGTGAGAATGGTTGCAGTGGTAGATTGTCGGGAGGTGCACTGACACTCAGGAGTCTTCTGGACAAATGGTGAGGGTTGTCAAGTATGTTGCAAGGGCGGGAAAGACATTCATTAAAAAGTGCATGTTAGATTTTTGAAGACATCTTTTCTTGCGTCCCAGCCTCCCCCAGTTTCTGCACCCAGTGGCCCCCAGTTTCTGCACCCAGTGGCCCCCAGTTTCTGCACCCAGCGTCCCCCAGTTTCTGCACCCAGTGGCCCCCAGCTCCCTTCAGTTTGAGACCCCTGCTCTAAATAAAGTGTGTCGTTTTACTTTGGGATTAATTGGACAAAGTCTGTAGGAGGAGTTGGTCAACATATGACTCCTGACTTTGGACCAAAAATGGCTGACTTCCTGATCATCAAAGTTTGTCCCCTTGCCCCGCCCACAATCTTTTGTTCTTCGCCAACATGCGTCGTAATTCATCATCGTCCATCCCTCTAAAATGTGTGATTTTGGTTTGGGATCATTGTGTCAAAGTCTCTAGGAGGAAATGCTCAAAAGAGGACTCCTAACATACGGAGTTGTTTTGGAAAATCATGGGACTAAATAAATGGAGTGCAATCAGTGCCATCTGCTCAATTAGAGCGAGCGGAAGGCTGTCAAAAGGTGACGGCGGCCGTGTTGCCAACGCTCTGACAGGAGGAGGCGGTGCTCGCTTTAAATGTCCTCCTCGTTAGTTCTTCCCCGTGGCAGCAAAAAAAGAAAGTCCACATGCGGCGGCCATTTATATACGCCGCTAGCTCGCTTTGCCCTCAAGTCTGATTGGCAACGTTGGCCTTAACGTGCCTCGTCTGTAGTACATGTGGTTATCTCTCACTCACACACACACACACACACACACACACACACACACACACACACACACGAGCTGCTCAGGTTCCGCATAGTATTGACCTTCTGGCTCGACTATTGACCAGCAGACGTGCGGGAGGAAGAGGTGAGAGGGATTCACTTTCACTTTCACTTTCACTACCAAGGTCATATCATTAGGCACGCCTGCACAATCTAATCACCAATCAGATCTTTTCACGAGGACAAAGACTGGCTTGTGACATTTTGACTGAACATAATTATGTATAACATCCTAAACACGGTGTTGGATTAAATGTTTAATGATCGTTAGCAACACTTAATAATGAAGTCTGGCAGTAAAGTGAAAGTGAGCATAATGGTGTACCTAATGTTATGTCTGTGATGGAGCACAAAACCCACTTGTCTTTGGCTGCTTACAATTTCACAAAACATGTTTTTATAGAACATTCTTACAATTGATTTGTGATATTTCAACTTGCGTAGATCTTTTGATTCCATAAAAAGTACTGAGATAGTGTCTCCCTAAGATGGACTCATGCAAAAACTGTTCTGTGGTCTACCCGGGCCACATTCCAAATTGTTGTTTTGCAAAGTGTGGACGTGGTGTCGTCCGGAACAAAGAGGAAAATAACCATCCGGATTGTTGTGATGGTATGGGGGTGTATTAGTGATTGTTGTAGTCAGCATGTGTGATGGTATGGGGGTGTATTAGTGATTGTTGTAGGGTGAAAGTGTTGTAGTCAGCATGTGTGATGGTATGGGGGTGTATTAGTGATTGTTGTAGGGTGAAAGTGTTGTAGTCAGCATGTGTGATGGTATGGGGGTGTATTAGTGATTGTTGTAGGGTGAAAGTGTTGTAGTCAGCATGTGTGATGGTATGGGAGTGTATTAGTGATTGTTGTAGGGTGAAAGTGTTGTAGTCAGCATGTGTGATGGTATGGGGGTGTATTAGTGATTGTTGTAGGGTGAAAGTGTTCTAGTCAGCATGTGTGATGGTATGGGGGTGTATTAGTGATTGTTGTAGGGTGAAAGTGTTCTAGGCAGCATGTGTGATGGTATGGGAGTGTATTAGTGATTGTTGTAGGGTGAAAGTGTTGTAGTCAGCATGTGTGATGGTATGGGGGTGTATTAGTGATTGTTGTAGGGTGAAAGTGTTCTAGTCAGCATGTGTGATGGTATGGGGGTGTATTAGTGATTGTTGTAGGGTGAAAGTGTTGTAGTCAGCATGTGTGATGGTATGGGGGTGTATTAGTGATTGTTGTAGGGTGAAAGTGTTGTAGTCAGCATGTGTGATGGTATGGGGGTGTATTAGTGATTGTTGTAGTCAGCATGTGTGATGGTATGGGGGTGTATTAGTGATTGTTGTAGGGTGAAAGTGTGGTAGTCAGCATGTGTGATGGTATGGGGGTGTATTAGTGATTGTTGTAGTCAGCATGTGTGATGGTATGGGGGTGTATTAGTGATTGTTGTAGGGTGAAAGTGTGGTAGTCAGCATGTGTGATGGTATGGGGGTGTATTAGTGATTGTTGTAGGGTGAAAGTGTGGTAGTCAGCATGTGTGATGGTATGGGGGTGTATTAGTGATTGTTGTAGGGTGAAAGTGTTCTAGTCAGCATGTGTGATGGTATGGGGGTGTATTAGTGATTGTTGTAGGGTGAAAGTGTTGTAGTCAGCATGTGTGATGGTATGGGGGTATATTAGTGATTGTTGTAGGGTGAAAGTGTTCTAGTCAGCATGTGTGATGGTATGGGGGTGTATTAGTGATTGTTGTAGGGTGAAAGTGTTGTAGTCAGCATGTGTGATGGTATGGGGGTGTATTAGTGATTGTTGTAGGGTGAAAGTGTTGTAGTCAGCATGTGTGATGGTATGGGGGTGTATTAGTGATTGTTGTAGTCAGCATGTGTGATGGTATGGGGGTGTATTAGTGATTGTTGTAGGGTGAAAGTGTGGTAGTCAGCATGTGTGATGGTATGGGGGTGTATTAGTGATTGTTGTAGGGTGAAAGTGTTCTAGTCAGCATGTGTGATGGTATGGGGGTGTATTAGTGATTGTTGTAGGGTGAAAGTGTTCTAGTCAGCATGTGTGATGGTATGGGGGTGTATTAGTGATTGTTGTAGTCAGCATGTGTGATGGTATGGGGGTGTATTAGTGATTGTTGTAGGGTGAAAGTGTGGTAGTCAGCATGTGTGATGGTATGGGGGTGTATTAGTGATTGTTGTAGGGTGAAAGTGTGGTAGTCAGCATGTGTGATGGTATGGGGGTGTATTAGTGATTGTTGTAGGGTGAAAGTGTTCTAGTCAGCATGTGTGATGGTATGGGGGTGTATTAGTGATTGTTGTAGGGTGAAAGTGTTCTAGTCAGCATGTGTGATGGTATGGGGGTGTATTAGTGATTGTTGTAGTCAGCATGTGTGATGGTATGGGGGTGTATTAGTGATTGTTGTAGGGTGAAAGTGTGGTAGTCAGCATGTGTGATGGTATGGGGGTGTATTAGTGATTGTTGTAGTCAGCATGTGTGATGGTATGGGGGTGTATTAGTGATTGTTGTAGGGTGAAAGTGTTCTAGTCAGCATGTGTGATGGTATGGGGGTGTATTAGTGATTGTTGTAGGGTGAAAGTGTTCTAGTCAGCATGTGTGATGGTATGGGGGTGTATTAGTGATTGTTGTAGTCAGCATGTGTGATGGTATGGGGGTGTATTAGTGATTGTTGTAGGGTGAAAGTGTGGTAGTCAGCATGTGTGATGGTATGGGGGTGTATTAGTGATTGTTGTAGTCAGCATGTGTGATGGTATGGGGGTGTATTAGTGATTGTTGTAGGGTGAAAGTGTTCTAGGCAGCATGTGTGATGGTATGGGGGTGTATTAGTGATTGTTGTAGGGTGAAAGTGTTCTAGGCAGCATGTGTGATGGTATGGGGGTGTATTAGTGATTGTTGTAGGGTGAAAGTGTGGTAGTCAGCATGTGTGATGGTATGGGGGTGTATTAGTGATTGTTGTAGGGTGAAAGTGTTCTAGGCAGCATGTGTGATGGTATGGGGGTGTATTAGTGATTGTTGTAGGGTGAAAGTGTTGTAGTCAGCATGTGTGATGGTATGGGGGTGTATTAGTGATTGTTGTAGGGTGAAAGTGTGGTAGTCAGCATGTGTGATGGTATGGGGGTGTATTAGTGATTGTTGTAGGGTGAAAGTGTTGTAGTCAGCATGTGTGATGGTATGGGGGTGTATTAGTGATTGTTGTAGGGTGAAAGTGTTGTAGTCAGCATGTGTGATGGTATGGGGGTGTATTAGTGATTGTTGTAGGGTGAAAGTGTGGTAGTCAGCATGTGTGATGGTATGGGAGTGTATTAGTGATTGTTGTAGGGTGAAAGTGTGGTAGTCAGCATGTGTGATGGTATGGGGGTGTATTAGTGGCCAAGGCATGGGTAACTTACACATGTGTGATGGTATGGGGGTGTATTAGTGCCCAAGGCATGGGTAACTTACACATGTGTGATGGTATGGGGGTGCATTAGTGCCTAGCTCATGGGTAACTTACACATCTGTGAAGGCACCATTAATGCTGAAAGGTACATACAGCTTTTGGAACAACATATGTTGTCATCCAAGCGACGTTATCATGGACGCCCCTGCTTATTTCAGCAAGACAATGCCAAGCCACGTGTTACAACAGTGCGGATTCATAGTAAAAGAGTGCAGGTACTAGACTGGCCTGCCTGTAGTCCAGACCTGTCTCCCGTTGTAAATGTGTAGCGCATTATGAAGCCTAAAAACCTGAGACCCCAGACTGTTGAACAACTTAAGTTGCACATCAAGCAAGAATGGGAAAGAATTGAAGCTGAAAAGCCTCAAAAATGTGTCTCCTCAGTTCCCAAACATTTACAGAGTGTTGTTCAAAGGAAAGGCCAAGTAACACACTGGTAAAAATGCCCCTCTGACAATGTGCTGCTGCCATTAAATTCTAAGTGAATGATTATTTGCAAAATAAACTTAAGTTTCTCAGTTGGAACAACATGAAGTATCTTGTCTTGTAGTCTATTCAGTTGAAAATAAGTTGAAAAGGATTTGCAAATCATCCTATTTTGCTTTTATTTAGCATTTACACAACGTGACAACTTCACTGCTTTTGGGTTTTGTATTAAAAGAGGTTTGCTCATTTAAGAGTTATTTTTTTTCTGTGAATAGCACTTAAATGACCGATTAAATAAACTAAACTAAACACAATAATTACATTTATTCAATTGGTAACATCTTGCAACTTTAGTTTTGTATAAATATTAGCGACAATGAACGGGAAAAAAAAATTCAAATGTAATTTATATAAATTAAGTTGTTGTAGAAATGATTCAAGACTCTGATTACATAATACATTATTGATTATTATTATTACTTAATGTATTATTTCTTAAACATTTTTACCAATACATTGATTTCGTAAATATTTTCCTCATTTCCATTAAACATAATTCAAGGACCCATTATTAGTAATGGTTAATATGAAATATCACTTAATTAAATGTTCAAACTGTGTGTAATGTTGTTGTGGCAAAATATTAAATATTAAAAATACTTGTTAAATAAAACTCCAGCCTTGTTTTTATAAATACTTAGTCCGACTACGCTACTTTGTGAATACCACTTCAATGACCAATTAAATCAAACGAAACCATTTGATTATAACTAACTGTAATAATTTGATTTATTCAATTCATAATATCTCGCAACTCTATTTTTTGTGTTTACGATGTATAAATATTAGCGACAATGAATCAAAAAATATAATTCTCAATATTTCATATATATTAGGTTATTTTAAAAATCATTATTATTAATTCAATATTTAAACAGTGTTACTGTTCAAACTGTGTGTAATGTTGCAGTGGCAAAATATTAAATGTACTGATTAAATAAAACCTTAGCCTTGTTTTTAATGAATACTTGGGCTTACTACGCTACTTTGTAATTATTATTTTTTTGTGAATAGCGCTTAAATGACCAATTAAATCAAATGAAACCATTGGATTTTAACTAAATGTAATAACTAGATTTATCCAACTCATAACATCTTGCAACTTAAATATTTGTGTGTATAATGTATAAATATTAGCAACGATGAATCGAAAAAAAAAAGTGTAAATATTTTACATATATTCAGTTATTTTAGAAATCATTCTTATTAATTAAATATTCAAACATTGTTACTGTTCAAACCGTGAATAATGTTGCAGTGGCACAAAAATCTTAAATGTACTTATTAAATAAAACTCCAACTTTGTTTTTAATGAATACTTAGCCCTACTAGCTGCTTTGTATTTTTTTTGTGAATGGCACTTAAATGACCAATTAAATCAAATGACACCATTGGATTATAACTAAATGTAACCATTTGTTTTATTCAAGTCATAATATCCCACAACGTAAATATTTATGTGTACAATGTATAAATATTAGTGACGATTAATCTAAATTTTTTTTCAATATTTTACATATATTAGGTTATTTTAGAAATCATTATTAATAATAATTAAATCTTCAAACAGTGTTACTGTTCAAACTGTGTGTATTGTTGCAGTGGCAAAATATTAAATGTACTGGTTAAATAAAACCTCAGCCTTGTTTTTAGTGAATACTTAGGACTACTAGCCACATTGTTTTTGGTGAGCAAAGTAGACAATTTGGAGCCCCACCTGTGGTTTTTGTCCTCCATCTGCAGCGTGTAGTACATGTCGTCGGCCAGCAGGGCGCGGGTGTTGCTGGCGTTCTCGCCCCACTTCAGCTTCAGGCTCTGCGGCCCTGCGGCGGAGCACTCCAGAGGGGGCGGGGCGGGCGGAAGGGGGTGTGTCCTCACCAGAAGGGGCGGACTGGGAGGGCCGCAGCCGATGGCGTTCACCGCCTTGATCTGTACGCTGGGGACAAATACAAAACCAAACACGCCCATCAAAACGGACACTTTTTGAAATATCTGGCCAGCCTTCATGAGCCATCAAAATATGGAAAAGACGCTAATAGGAATGGGCTCCAAAATGCAAAATATGGAAAAGACGCTAATAGGAATGGGCTCCAAAATACAAAATATGGAAAAGACGCTAATAGGAATGGGCTCCAAAATGCAAAGGTTGTTATTCTCTCACTTCCTTGCACCTGATGAGGTGATCAGCAGCTCAGTCACACACCTGCCGCCAAGGTGCAGCAGACATTTAGTCAGCTTCTCTCTCTCTCTCAGCGTCGTGCAGCTCAGGCAAAACAACAATATGGAATTTATACTTTATTATTACTTTTGTATCTTGCTTTTATGTCAATAGACCCTGCTTTTATAAATACTGTACATATTTATCATTTTAGACAGTAGTTACTTTTTTTTTTTACAATTATTACATATAATATTTGAGATATGATACAATGGGTTGAAATGTTTATTATTGTGACATTTGCTGTCCCCTATTAAACCGTTATTGTCCCCAATGAAACTAGTGGCTAAGTAAAAATGTACATTGTTAATCATTTTAGACAGTAGTTACGTTTTTAACAGCAATTACATACAATATCTAAGATATTACGATGGGTTCATATGTTTAGTATTGTGACATTTGCTGTCCCCTATTAAACCATTATTGTCCCCAATCAAACTAGTGGCTGCATAATAATCAACATTTTATAAAGCAATTTATACAGTAGTAAACAATTGTTTTACAATTATTACATGTCGTATTTAACATATAATATGATGTATTGAATTGTTTATTATTGTAATATTTTTGTCCCCTATTAAACCGTTATTGTCCCCAATGAAACTAGTGGCTACATATTAAAATTAGTTTTTCAATGTGTTAATTATTTTATATACTTTTTGAGTTAATACAACAGATTTAAATGTTGACCACTGTGATACCTCCGTCCCCAATTGAACTTTTGTCACCAATTAAAGTTTTTAAGTCTTAAAAAAACCCAGAGTAGCAACATAATAATGCAGTATTTTTAAATATTGTGTATGGTAGTTATGGTTCACAGCGATCACATATAATCTTTATAGAAATGGAATGGATTCAACTGTTTATTGTGTTATTTTTGTCCCCTATTAAAGCATTGATGCAGGGGGGGGGGGGGGGGGGGAGCTTTTATGGACTCCTGCGTGTTGGGACTACTATTGCAAAATATCAAATAGTCGCACACAAACACACAAACACACAAACACACACAAGCGAGAGGAAAAACACCCGGCAAGTCATACATTTAGGTTGTGAATAATAATATTTCAAGTATCCTATTGCAGTAAATACAAGGAATTACCGTCATTGCGACGCTGACACACACACACACACACACACACACACACACACACACACACACACACACACACACACACACACACACACACACACACACACACACACACACACACACACCTAGTGGTGGCCATTATGCAAGAGAGCAAAGTGACATGGGAACACAAACAAGCTGGGAATGAAAACAAGTGTGTGTAATCACTCCTCCCACACACACACACACACACACACACACACACACACACACACACACACACACACACACACACACACACACACACACACACACACGCACACGCACTTAGAGATAACCACCTTTTGAGAAGGATGAGAAGAGCACTCGGGGATTGTGTCAGCAATAATATTTCTGGGAAGTAAAGAAGCTGACTCTCTAACATCCAAAGATGTTCTTTCCAATACGATGATGGACTTGAAATGGATGAGAGTGTCAGTGTCCTTTAAATGAAATGGCAAGCGGTAGGAAATGGATGGATGGATGGGCTTTAGCAGCTCATCACAAAGGTCAGTGGTGGTGTCTGCATGCTGCCCCCCACTGGCCCAGCTGGTAACTGCACTGTTTTGCAATCACGGCAGTGAGAAATATTAATGCTGATAACTACATCCATCCATCCATTTTCTACCGCTTATTCCCTTTTTGGGGTCACGGGGGGCGCTGGCGCCTATCTCAGCTACAATCGGGCGGAAGGCGGGGTACACCCTGGACAAGTGGCCACCTCATGGCAGGGCCAACACAGACAGACAACATTCACACACTAGGGCAGATGTCCGATAATGGCTTTTTTGCCGATATCTGATATTGTCCGACTCTTAATTACCGATTCCGATATCAACCGATACCAAAATATATACTCAGTTGTGGAATTAACACATTATTATTAGAGATGTCCAATAATGACTTTTTTGCCAATATCCGATATTGTCTAACTCTTTATTACCAATTCCGATATCAACTGATACTGATATGTACAGTTGTGCAATTAACACATTATTAGAGATGTCCGATAATGGCTTTTTATATCAGTATCGGTTGATATCGGAATCGGTAATCAAAAGTTGGACAGTATCAGATATCGGCAAAAAAGCCTTTATAGGACATCTCTAAAAAGAATGTGTTGATTCCAAAACTGTATATATCTGTATCGGTTGATCTTGGAATTGGTAATTAAGAGTTGGACAATATTGGAATATCGGATATCAGCAAAAAAGCCATTATCGGACATCTCAAATAATAATGTGTTAATGAGGCAGCGTGACTTTAGAACAGCCAACATTGTACTTCAGGTGAGGCAGCGTGACTTTAGAACAGCCAACATTGTACTTCAGGTGAGGAGGCAGCGTGACTTTAGAACAGCCAACATTGTACTTCAGGTGAGGCAGCGTGACTTTAGAACAGCCAACATTGTACTTCAGGTGAGGCAGCGTGACTTTAGAACAGCCAACATTGTACTTCAGGTGAGGCAGCGTGACTTTAGAACAGCCAACATTGTACTTCAGGTGAGGAGGCAGCGTGACTTTAGAACAGCCAACATTGTACTTCAGGTGAGGCCCGCAGCACAGAAGACGGGACATCGACAGAAAAGCCATTATCGGACATCTTTATACAGAATATTCTTTTGCATTTCCAACAAAACTCTCTTTGAGCCAAATTCCCTTAGAAAAGACTGGGAGGTTGTTCCCAAGTTGCACAATTCCCACATTGGTCAACCTCTTGGCAGCTTTCCAACGTCCACACCTGCACATCCCAACTAACTCTCCCTAGTTCCCAAACCACATTTCAGTATTCCTGGACATTCAAACTTTCAAAGCATTTCCAACGTCATCATCAGAGCTTTCACACACAATTCCTTCAGAAATATCCTCATTTTCTACAAAATGTCACTGCAATGCTGAGCTAGCTGCTAATAGCTAGCATGCTAACGAGGTATTTGGCTTTTTGGGTGTGTTTTTTGGATCAGACTGGAATGCATCGACACCCAAGTCCTTCATCTTCTGTGGAGCAAACATTACCTGTACTGGCTGTCCGGCTGCAGACCGCTGATGAGGTGACTTGTGGCGGCCTCCACCGTGATGGTCCTCTCGTCCACCGAGATGATGTAAGAGGAGATCTCCGCCCCGTTGCTGATTGGCTCCTCCCACTTGAGGAGGAAGGAGGTGGACCGCGACTGGCCCGACTCGGAGGAGGCCGGGAGGTCCAGGAGGCTGAGGGAGGAGACCGGGTCGGGGACGGTCGCCGGCGTCTGGAAACCCACCTGCTCGCTGTGAGGCCCCGCCCCCGCTTGATTGACAGCCTGGTAAGGGAGTCAAAGCCATGGCGTCAATGTTGAGGGAAGTGACGCGGCACGGCGGAGCGGCGCGAGGCACCTGTAGCCGGCAGCAGTAGCGTGTGGCGGGCATCAGATCCCACACTTCACACTGGGTGGCCGCGCCGCAGTAGATGAGCTCCAGGGGCTCGTCTTCCCGACCCCACTCCAGGCGGTACTCCGAGATGTCGCTACCAGATCCTTCTGGACTCTGGATGAGGAAAACACACAGGAAATACATTTGTGGCGGTAGCGCCCCCTATGGCGGCTACTCAACAGAAATATTACTGGGCGTACTCTATGAATTTTTAAATCCATATTGGAGCCGATAAACAAAGCAGCTAATTTATACATATATATGTATGTATATATATATATATATATATATATATATATATATATATATATATATATATATATATATATATATATATATATATATATATATATATATATACATGTCTTGATTGGATTATCCAGAGAATAGTGCTCGATACCGTGGTAGAGCGCAATATGTAGGTGTGGGAAAAATCACAAGACTACTTCATCTCTACAGATCTGTTTCATGAGGGGTTCCCTCAATCATCAGGAGATTTTAATGGAAGCATTCACATACAATGGTTTATATAGGGCACAGAGTGGGTGGGTACAGGCAGGCGTAGGGCGTGGTGATTGGCTCATGTGTTACCTAGGAGGTGTTTCCGTCTGTGGCGGCATGTTGAAATGATTTCACTGCGCTTGTTGAGGGATGATAGATCTGGATGATATATAATAAACAGTTTCTCTTTTAAGCATAGGTTGCATCTTTTATTACCACTGTTGTAAGGTGTGCTGGATGCAAGAATTTGCCATGTTATTGAATATTCAACATTATTGTCTTTGAGGTTCCAAATGTGCTTGCTGAGTTCTGTAGAATTCCGCAAGGTCTGGTTTCTAAAGGAGGCGTTGTGATTATTCCATCTGGCTTTAAACGCTCCTTTGGTTAATCCTACGTACGTGTCGGATGTGTTAATGTCCTTGCGTGTTACCTTTGCTTGGTAAACGACTGATGTTTGTAAGCACCCCCCGTTGAGAGGGCAATCAGGTTTCTTGCGGCCGTTACATTCCTTATTGGTTTCAGAGTTAGTTTTGTATTTTTATGGTGTTTTGTATATTGTACAGGATTGCTAATTCTTTTTATTGGATAGTAATCTGTTTTTTTCAGTTGTTAGTTTTTCCTTTATTACCTCTTGTGTTATTTATTTCACCTCATATTTGTTGTCTTTAATCTCGTTATATGCAAATATAATGACAATAAAGTCCATTCTATTCTATATGTATGTACACATATAAATATATAATATATATATATATACATACATTATATATATATATATATATATATATATATATATATATATATATATGTGAGTGTATATATATATATATATGTGTGTGTGTCTCAACGGTATATGTGTGTATATGTATATATACATATATGTGTATATATATACATACTGTATATATATATATATACAGTATATATATATGTATATATATGTGTGTATATATACATACTGTATATACATATATGTATATGTGTGAATATGTATATGTATATACATATATGTGTGTGTATGTACCGGTATATATATACAAAGATATGTATATATATGTATATATATATACATATTTTGTATATATATGTATATATACACATTTATACCGTATTTTCCGCAGTATAAGGCGCACCTAAAACCTCCAATTTTCTCAACAGCTGACAGTGCACCTTATCTAAGGAGCATTATTAAGCCACAACATGTCTGGCAAGTACGGCATGCAGCACATAACTCCAGCCTCTACTGTCACGTCTATTCTATGCACCTTATAATGCGCTGCACCTTATATATGAACACACTTTTAAAATAGGCCATTCATTGTAGGTGCGCCTTATAGTCCAGTGCGCCTTATAGTGCAGGAAGTACGGTACTTGATATGTATACATATATATGTAATTTAAAAATCCTTAGAAGACAAAAGTTGTAAATAATACACACTTTTAAGGTCACACAGAAGTCTGCTGATTTGTCCGCAGAGAACTTTCAGTGCGTAAAAGATCAACACAAATCAGGCACATTGAAGAAATATTTCCAATTGCAAAGATTTTGCATTTGTCACATGTGTGATGCAGCTAGCGCCATCCCAGCTAAAGGCTTAAGCTCAACGGTTCACAATTCAACCTTAATCAGCTCGTAAAAAAATTGAAATGGTTCTCACCTCCCAGGTAAGCGAGATGCAGGTGTTACTGGTGAGAGATATGAGTGGCGCCCCACACTGGCCAGGAGGACCTGCTGCAGTCGTCACCTCCGTCGGCTCAGAGTATTCGCCAAACTGCAAACGCACACACACACACACACACACACACACACGCGCACACACACACACGCGCACACACACACGCACGCACACACACGCACGCACACACACACACACACGCGCACACACACGCACGCACACACACACACACACGCGCACACACACACGCACGCACACACACACGCACGCACACACACACACACACGCGCACACACACACACACACGCACACACACACACACACGCACACACACACACACACACGCACACACACACACACACACACACACACACACACACGCACACACACACACACACACACACACACACACACACACGCACACACACACACACACACACACACACACACACACACACGCACACACACACACACACACACGCGCACACACACACGCACACGCACACACACACACACACACACACACACACACACACACACACACACACACACACACACACACACACGCACACACGCGCACACACATGCACACATGCGCACACACACACGCACACACACACACACACACGCACACACACACACACACACACGCACACGCACACGCACACACACACACACACACACACACACACACACGCACACACACACACACACACACACACACACACACACACACACACACACACACACACACACACGCGCACACACACATTTAATAACGCTGTACTATTATCTGTGATCCATCAGCGTCAGTTTGAGCGCTCACCCCAGCATCGTTGGCGGCCCTCAGTCTGAAAGTGTAAGTGGCCCCGGGGAGCAGACTACCCACAGTGCATTGCAGCTCCGATCCCTGGAACACTTGGGCTGGTTTGGCGTCGCCCTCGCTCATCTCCAGGTTGAACATCAAGGCCTTGCACAAGGGCTCAGAGGCAGGAGCGTCTGGCAAGACACGTTTACAACCAATATAATAATTCACAATGCAGGGTTTTATACCTTTATATAAGTATAGAATATAAATAAATAAATATTAATAAACTCAATGTAAATGATTAGACATATTTGTTATTAATATTAATGCTCATTGAACAATGATGTACTAAAAAGTTTCTTAATTGTTTTCCATATTTTTTTAAATGAAATCCACATTTAATATGATGCATTCTTTTGTAATAAATAAACAGTTTTGTGATTATTTTGTGCGCAAAATAAGACGTTTATCATCTTTAAAACGTATATTTGCATATATTCCCGAAACAATTCTGGGCCAGATTCAAACCGAGCGTCACAGCAGAAACATTGTTATTGTCCACCCATTGTTAAAAGAATGAAGTGTAAGTTTGTCCACCCATTGTTAAAAGAATGAAGTGTAAGTTTGTCCACCCATTGTTAAAAGAATGATGTGTAAGTAATCACACAACTTTAGCATGCTTAAAGTCCGTTGCTATAGTTACTAGCTATTGTGCTCAAGCTGTACAAGACTTACTTCCTATAGACGACAGCACGCGGACGAAGCAGAGACAAGGCCCGTCACGTATTGTGCGTACTGGAGCTGCTTTGCATAATATATGTGACCACTCCTTTTCCAGGCGGCCTCAGCAATGTTGACTGTGGAACTCCTGAATAAATAGAGGGACGCGGGAGCTAAACCTTAGAGCGTAGGGTGAGACTGTGACTAAGTGTGCAGCTCCATGCGTTCTCCTCATGAGCTAAATTGAACTCTGTCTCGACATGATTCCTTGCTTCTTGTCTGTTTAATAGATGTCATCAGTGTTTCAACCTGACATCCATCCATTCATTTTCTACTGCTTGTCATCTTTCAGGGTCGCAGGGGGAGGTGGACTGGACTATGTTAGATCCACTATGGACTGGACTCTCACTATTATGTTGGATCCACTATGGACTGGACTCTCACTATTATGTTAGATCCACTATGGACTGGACTCTCACTATTATGTTAGATCCACTATGGACTGGACTCTCACTATTATGTTAGATCCACTATGGACTGGACTCTCACTATTATGTTAGATCCACTATGGACTGGACTCTCACTATTATGTTAGATCCACTATGGACTGGACTCTCACTATTATGTTAGATCCACTATGGACTGGACTCTCACTACTATGTTAGATCCACTATGGACTGGACTCTCACTATTATGTTAGATCCACTATGGACTGGACTCTCACTATTATGTCAGATCCACTATGGACTGGACTCTCACACTATTATGTTAGATCCACTATGGACTGGACTCTCACTATTATGTTAGATCCACTATGGACTGGACTCTCACTATTATGTTAGATCCACTATGGACTGGACTCTCACTATTATGTTAGATCCACTATGGACTGGACTCTCACACTATTATGTTAGATCCACTATGGACTGGACTCTCACTATTATGTTAGATCCACTATGGACTGGACTCTCACTATTATGTTAGATCCACTATGGACTGGACTCTCACTATTATGTTAGATCCACTATGGACTGGACTCTCACTATTATGTTAGATCCACTATGGACTGGACTCTCACACTATTATGTTAGATCCACTATGGACTGGACTCTCACTATTATGTTAGATCCACTATGGACTGGACTCTCACACTATTATCTTAGATCCATTATGGACTGGACTCTCACACTATTATGTTAGATCCATTAGGGACTGGACTCTCACACTATTATGTTAGATCCATTATGGACTGGACTCTCACACTATTATGTTAGATCCACTATGGACTGGACTCTCACACTATTATGTTAGATCCACTATGGACTGGACTCTCACACTATTATGTTAGATTCACTATGGACTGGACTCTCACTATTATGTTAGATCCACTATGGACTGGACTCTCACACTATTATCTTAGATCCATTATGGACTGGACTCTCACACTATTATGTTAGATCCATTAGGGACTGGACTCTCACACTATTATGTTAGATCCACTATGGACTGGACTCTCACTATTATGTTAGATCCACTATGGACTGGACTCTCACACTATTATGTTAGATCCACTATGGACTGGACTCTCACACTATTATGTTAGATCCACTATGGACTGGACTCTCACTATTATGTTAGATCCACTATGGACTGGACTCTCACTATTATGTTAGATCCACTATGGACTGGACTCTCACTATTATGTTAGATCCACTGTGGACTGGACTCTCACACTATCATGTTAGATCCACTATGGACTGGACTCTCACACTATTATGTTAGATCCACTATGGACTGGACTCTCACTATTATGTTAGATCCACTATGGACTGGACTCTCACACTATTATGTTAGATCCACTATGGACTGGACTCTCACTATTATGTTAGATCCACTATGGACTGGACTCTCACACTATTATGTTAGATCCACTATGGACTGGACTCTCACTATTATGTTGGATCCACTATGGACTGGACTCTCACTATTATGTTAGATCCACTATGGACTGGACTCTCACACTATTATGTTAGATCCACTATGGACTGGACTCTCACTATTGTGTTAGATCCACTATGGACTGGACTCTCACACTATTATGTTAGATCCACTATGGACTGGACTCTCACTATTATGTTAGATCCACTATGGACTGGACTCTCACACTATTATGTTAGATCCACTATGGACTGGACTCTCACACTATTATGTTAGATCCACTATGGACTGGACTCTCACTATTATGTTAGATCCACTATGGACTGGACTCTCACTATTATGTTAGATCCACTATGGACTGGACTCTCACTATTATGTTAGATCCACTATGGACTGGACTCTCACTATTATGTTAGATCCACTATGGACTGGACTCTCACAATAATATCAGGATATAGTCACTTTCTGTATCGCACTGAGACAAAGCCACAATCTATCGATATATCGCCCATTTGACTCCAATATGTTATTGGTTAATTACATTTGAAATGAAATACATAAATGTTTGATCCAAATACCACTTGAATGATTCATGAATGGTTTCATCGATGCAATAACTTGGTTGTTACCTCGGCTCCAAAGCAGGTTGGCATCAAACACTATCAGTAGCGATAAATAGTCTTTGCATCCAACCGAGGCGGCTCGTAAAAACGGTACATACCAGCTCCGTCCATGGTGTCCGCGTGAAATGACTTCCCTTCTTTATAACACATGATATCATGGATCAAACACATGATATCATGGATCAAACACATCAAACAGTCCCACTTGTATCAATGTCACAAAGAAAAAGACATCATCATCATTGATTTTTGAAAGATGTACCCGTACTATTTTGATATCAGTCTTTCAAAACATGTACTTGTGGTGTTTTGACCTTTTGAGAATGATTGCGATGTTGAGATTCCACAAAACATCTGCCAACTAACCTGGTTTTGGAACTTAAGAAGGTCCCAACAGTGCCAAGTGGGAAACTTACAGGTTGAGCTTGTTTCGATCAATTTTACTCACGACTCTTCTTTTTCTTCTTTTGGTGTTTTTTTTGACCGAGGGCCCCATGCACAAAATCCCAGGAGCCTTAAACTCGACTCAGCAGCCCCACCTGTTGTTGTGGAGTAGCAACTACAGGTGCAAGAGTGTGGATCACGGAGGCTGCAACTTTACTAACCTTGAACATCTATGTTTTTATACTTCAACTATTTTGTTTTTGATTGAAGAAAATTGTTTTTTTTTTACTTGCAAATATTTATTTTGTTATTTTACTTTTGAAGAAAAAGTATTTTTCTACTTGCAAATTGTTTTTTTAATTGAAGAAAATTGTTTTTATACTTAGGAATAGTATTTGTACTTGCAAAATATTATTGTTATACTTGTAAGTCGTTTTTTTATTGAAGAAAATTGTTTATATACTTGCGTATACTGTTTTTACTTGCACAAATTATTTTTCTACACTAGCCAATCGTTATTTTTTTTATTCTTTATCATTATTAATCAGTCCAACAAAATAATACACAATAACACCATAATAATTCAATTCCAATTCCAAAACCAAAGCTGGCCCAGCAACATTCAGAATAGTAATCAACAGAGCAATTAAGAGGACAAACAAACATGACACAAAACAATCCAAAAATAGCCAAACAAGCTCACAGCCATTTATAAAAAAATAAAATCCAAACATTTTAAAAATGTACCATAGAATATTTCTTTTACTTTCAAAAAAATTATAGTTATACTTGCGAATCGTATTTTTAATTGAAGAAAATTGTTTTTTTTACTTGCAGAAAATTATTTTTATACTTGCAAAGTCATTTTTTATTAAAAAACATTTTTTATACATTTTTTTTTCATTGAGGACAATTATTTATGTACTTGCGAATTGTTTTTATAATAGCAGAAAATAGTTTGTATACAAATAGTTTTTATTTTACTTGCAAATATATATATATTTTTTAAATATTTTGTATACGTGCGAATATTTTTTTTATGTATAATTGTAAATATTTTTTTCATTGAAGAAAATTATTTTTCTGCTTGCAAATTGTTTTCTTAATTGGAGAGAATTGTTTGTATGCTTGTAAATGTTTTTTTTTACATGCAAAAAACTATTTTTCAGTTTGTGAGTATTTTTTTTAAATGAAAAAATTGTTTTTATGCTTGCAAATTGTTTTTTTAGTTGCAGACAATTATTGTTATACCCGCAAATCCTTTAAAAAAAAAAAAAAAAAAGGTTATACTTGTGAATCCTTTTTTTAATGTCATTAAATATATGTATGATTGCAAAAAAATGTTTTCCCTGAAAAAAACAATTTTTGACTTGCAAATTGAATTTTTAATTGGAGAAAATTGTTTATACTCTTGTGAATAGTTTTTTTTAACTCGCAAAAAATAATTTTTCTACTTGTGAATCGTAGTTTTTTATTGAACTAAATATTTTTTATACTTGTGAACTGTTTTTAACTTCCAGAAAATTATTGTACTGGCAAATATTTTTTTATTTAGAGAAAAAAGGTTTGATACCTGTGAAAAAATGTTTGAATGGAAAAAAAAGATGTTTTTATGATTAAAAATACTTTTTTTAATTGAAGAAAATAATTTTTTACTTGCAAATAGTTTTTTTAATTGAACAATACTCGAGGATCAATTTCTGTTTAAAGAAAACAGTTTTTGTACTTGTGAGTAATATTTTTAATGGAATTTTATTTTTTATAATTGCAAATACTTATTTTAATTTAAATGAAGAAAACTATTTTCTACTGGCAAATTGAATTTTTAATTGAAGAAAATTGTTTATACGCTTTTTTACTTGCAAAAAATAATTGTTCTACTTGTCAATCGTTTTTTTTCAGTTAAAAAATAGTTTTTATACTTGACAATTGTTTTTTTTACTTGCAATAAATTACTGTTATACTTGTGAATTTTTTTTTTTAATTGAAGATAATTATTTGTATACTTGTGAATCTTTTGGAATGGAAGAAATGTCTTTTTATACTTCCGTGCGGAACAAATATACTTTTATTCTTGAACATAGTTGTTTTTTCTTGCAGAAAACATACATTTGTGAATCGTTTTTTTCATCAAAGAAAATCTTTTTTTTCCAGCCCACCTGAGGGATAAGCCGTAGAAAATGGATGAATCCTTGGACGTGAGTCAAAACATTTTTGCGTGTTTGTGGAGTTTTATCAGTAATTGGGCCTTCACCACAAACAAGCTTGTTTCCATTTAAAATGCGGGTCGAAAGCCACCCGGTGCATTGTGGGTGACCTTAACTTGTGGTTCATTATGCCAATCAGACCAAAGTGGTGAGAAAAACTGAAAAAAACCCCACAAGCGCTTTCCGGCCGTTGCATGCTGGGAAAACTGCAGCGGCGGCGGCGCGGCGCTCCAAGGGGACGATGAGGACGATACGAGGCTGCTAAATTAGAGCTCCATTAGGGCTGAAGCGCTCTGATTAGAGCAGGCGGGGTAAACACGGCAGGCAGCCAGAGGGCGATTAAGGCGGCACAAACTAGTGAAATACATCCACCTACCCCATTCCAACTGCACCTCCTTGTGTTTGGCTTTACCCACAATCCTCGGCGGCTGGCAGGGCCCCGGCGGCACGCTTAAAGTGCGGACTGGGACGCTGGTGGCGCACTTGAGGAGGGGAGGAGAGGAGAGGAGAAGGTGTGACGTCACGCTGAAGCTCTGATGGCGTGGAAACCTGCAGGAGCCCAGGACTACCTGACTGTGGCCCCCCGTGGTGATGCTGCACACCCGCAGCTTGTACACGCTGCCCGCCGACAGACGCTCGCACACGCACTCTGTCCATGGCCCGCTGTACGCCACTTCCCATTGGCTCGCTGCGCGCACACACACACACACACACACACACACACACACACACACACCACACACACACACACAGTTGAAAAAAACATCATCCGCTCACCTCATTTTTCTTGTGCCGCAAATGTAGAAAATGATGAGTATTTAAGCTTTGTTGGGGTTTTGTCTTCACATTCCAGTGTTTATCTTGTTGCCTTTAAAGAACAAATACGTCCGTTCTCCCTCCTTAGTCTTCACCCTGTTTCTACTTGCAAGTTGCTGTTTGTGTGTGTGTGTGTGTGTGTGTGTGTGTGTGTGTGTGTGTGTGTGTGTGTTGACCAACATGAGCCGCGGCTTGTGTGCCAGCAGTGTGACCTCATCATGTCGATGAAAATAAATAAATACAAATAATAAATAAAGACATATACAACATATATACACACACATATACATATATTAAATTATTATTGCTTTTTCTTGACCTTCTGCCTATGTTTACATACTTCATACCATATTTTACTAATATTTACGGATTATATTTGATATATTATTATGTTTTTTAATTGACCTACTTGTTACCTTCTTCTGCCTGTTCACCTACTTTATAGCATCTTTTACAAATGTTGACCTATTCTTTATATTTATTTCATCATATGTTTTTGTTTACCTACTTGTTTACCTTCTTCTGCCTATGTTACCTACTTTATAGCATCTTTTACTTAAGTTTACCTATTCTTTATATTTATTTCATCATATGTTTTTGTTTACCTACTTGTTTACCTTCTTCTGTCTGTTACCTACTTTATAGCATCTTTTACTTACGTTTACCTGTTCTTTATATTTATTCGGTTTATTTAAAAGATTCCTTTTTTGATTATTTACCAACTTATTTACTTTCTTCTGCCGATGTTTAACAATATTTTACTTATGTTTAGCTATTCCTTTTATTTCTTTTTTAATAATTATGATTTGTGTTTGTTTACCTAGGTGTTTACTTTCTTCTGGCTATGTTTACCAACTTTGTACCATGTTTTACTTGTTTACCTATTCTTTACATTTATTTGGTTTATCTTAATTATTACTTTTTGTTTGTTTACCGACTTTGTACATTTTTTCTGCCAGTTTACTAACGTTTTACCATGTTTTCCTATTCCTTTTATTTCTTTATAATAGTGATGATTGTTGTTAGTTTACCTATGTGTTTACTTTTTCCTGCCTATGTTTAACAAACTTTATACCATGTTTTACTTATGTTGACCTATTCTTTACATGTATTTGGTTGATCTGAATTGTTACTTTTTGTTCATCCTAATTATTACTTATTGTTTGTTTTCCTACTTGTTTACTTTTTTCTGCCTATGTTTACCAATTTTTTACTTACGTTTACCGATTCCTTGTATCTATTTTTTAATAATTATGATTCGTGTTTGTTTACCTTGGTGTTTACTTTCTTCTGGCTGTGTTTAACAAACTTTATACCATGTTTTACTTATGTTGACCTATTTACTTTTATTTGGTTGATCTAAATTACTCCTTTTGTTTTGTTTACCTACGTGTTTACTTTTTTCTGCCTATGTTTACCAACGTTTTACTTATGTTTGTTTAGCTTCTCCTTTTTATTCATTTTTTATAATGATTATTTTTGTTTGTTTACCTACTTCTGCCTACATCACAGGGTCACCAACACCAGGTCGCCCGTAAGGACCAGATGAGTCGCCCGCTGGCCTGTTCTAAAATCAGCTCAAATAGCAGCACTTACCAGTGAGCTGCCTCTATTTTTTAAATTGTATTTATTTACTAGCAAGCTGGTCTCGCTTTGCTGGACATTTTTAATTCTAAGAGAGACAAAACTCAAATAGAATATTTTAAAGACTTGGTCTTCACTTAAATAAATTCATTTATATTTTTACTTTGCTTCTTATAACTTTCAGAAAGACAATTTTAGAGAAAAAATACAACCTTAAAAATGATTTTAGGATTTTTAAACACATATACCTTTTTACCTTTTAAGTTCCTTCCTCTTTTTTCCTCACAATTTCAATCAATGTTCAAGTAAATTTATTTGTTTTCTTTTAAAGAATAATAAATACATTTTAATTTAATTCTTCATTTTAGCTTCTCTTTTTTTCAACAAATAATATTTGTGAAATATTTCTTCAAACTTATTATGATTGAAATTTAATAAAAATATTCTGGCAAATCTACAAAATCTGTAGAATCAAATTTAAATCTTATTTTAAAGTATTTTGAATTTCTTTTAAAAACATTTGTTCTGGAAAATGTAGAAGAAATAATGATTTGTCTTTGTTAGAAATATAGCTTGGTCCCATTTGTTATATATTCTAACAAAGTGCAGATTGGATTTTAACCTATTTAAAAACATGTCATCAGAATTCTAAAATTAATCTTACACAGGAAAAATGACTAATGATGTTCAATAAATTCTTTTTTTAATGTTTTCAAAAAGATTCAATTTAGCTAGTTTTTCTCGGTTGAATTTTGAATTTTAAAGAGTCGAAATTGAAGAGAAACTATCTTTCAAAATTTAATTTTCTTTTTTTGTGTGTTTTCTCCTCTTTTAAAACATTCAATGAAGTGTTTTTTTCATCATTTATTCTCTACAAAAACTTTCCGTAAAAGGAAAAAAAATATACGACGGAATGACAGACAGAAATACCCATTTTATTAAAAGGAAATTGAGCAAATTGGCTATTTCTGGCAATGTATTGAAGTGTGTATCAAACTGGTGGCCCTTGGCATGAATCAGTAGCCAAGAAGTAGTTCCTGGTTTCAAGAAGGTTGCTGACCCCTGACCTACGTTAACCTACATTACACCAAATTTGACAAATGTTTACCTATTCTTCTTATTTATTCTAGTTATTTATTTTGTTTTACTTTCTCCTGCCTATATTAAACTTTTCCATACCATATTTGGCTTTTGTTTATGTATTCCAATTTGGTTTTTTTTTGTCTAAATGCTTTTTTTGTAGTTAAAAAACTATCATCCCCCGCTGAGATTTTGTTGCTTGATTTAGTGCTTGAGAGAAAAAAGATGTACACGACACACACACAAAGAGAAGCAAAATGAAGCGGCCTCAAAGTAGGTCAAAAGCCCAAGAAGAAGATCCGGGCCTGGAGCGGCAAGGGTTAATAAAGTCTAGTTCCAGATGAGGGAGCTCCAAGTGGACTTTAATTAGCAGCCTCTGCTTTCATTTGTTGCCATTAAGACAAAGAAGAGAACATTGGATGTTCCTGCAGGCAATGAAGCGGACAGGATGGAGCGTGCAATAAAAGAACTCACCTGGTGAACAATGTTGGAGAGGACAGGATGGAGCGTGCAATAAAAGAACTCACCTGGTGAACAATGTTGGACAAGACAGGATGGAGCGTGCAATAAAAGAACTCACCTGGTGAACAATGTTGGACAAGACAGGATGGAGTGTGCAATAAAAGAACTCACCTGGTGAACAATGTTGGAGAGGAACAGAGCGTGCAATAAAAGAACTCACCTTGTGAACAATGTTGGAGAGGAACAGAGCGTGCAATAAAAGAACTCACCTGGTGAACAATGTTGGACAAGACAGGATGGAGTGTGCAATAAAAGAACTCACCTGGTGAACAATGTTGGAGAGGAACAGAGCGTGCAATAAAAGAACTCACCTTGTGAACAATGTTGGAGAGGAACAGAGCGTGCAATAAAAGAACTCACCTGGTGAACAATGTTGGACAAGACAGGATGGAGCGTGCAATAAAAGAACTCACCTTGTGAACAATGTTGGAGAGGAACAGAGCGTGCAATAAAAGAACTCACCTTGTGAACAATGTTGGAGAGGAACAGAGCGTGCAATAAAAGAACTCACCTTGTGAACAATGTTGGACAAGACAGGATGGAGCGTGCAATAAAAGAACTCACCTTGTGAACAATGTTGGACAAGACAGGATGGAGCGTGCAATAAAAGAACTCACCTTGTGAACAATGTTGGAGAGGAACAGAGCGTGCAATAAAAGAACTCACCTTGTGAACAATGTTGGAGAGGAACAGAGCGTGCAATAAAAGAACTCACCTTGTGAACAATGTTGGAGAGGAACAGAGCGTGCAATAAAAGAACTCACCTTGTGAACAATGTTGGAGAGGAACAGAGCGTGCAATAAAAGAACTCACCTGGTGAACAATGTTGGAGAGGACAGAGCGTGCAATAAAAGAACTCACCTTGTGAACAATGTTGGAGAGGAACAGAGCGTGCAATAAAAGAACTCACCTTGTGAACAATGTTGGAGAGGAACAGAGCGTGCAATAAAAGAACTCACCTTGTGAACAATGTTGGAGAGGAACAGAGCGTGCAATAAAAGAACTCACCTGGTGAACAATGTTGGAGAGGAACAGAGCGTGCAATAAAAGAACTCACCTTGTGAACAATGTTGGACAAGACAGGACGGAGCGTGCAATAAAAGAACTCACCTGGTGAACAATGTTGGAGAGGAACAGAGCGTGCAATAAAAGAACTCACCTTGTGAACAGCCCTCGCAGATCTCCAGCAGATAGGTGAGCGCGTCCGAGCCTCCGTCGTCCCGAGGCGGTTCTGACGGGGGGCAGAAAGAAGGCGTGGTCAGGAAGATGAGGTGTGAGATGGTGGCCAGGACGCTCACCCCAGGTGACGGTGAGGGTGCAGGGCGTGGACGCCACCACGCACGGCGCAGAGGGCGGTCCCGGCTTGTCCGGGTTGGTGGTGCACACCAGGACCTCGCTGGGACTGCTCCTGCCTTCCGTGTTGGATGTGATGAGCTGCGGGCGGACACAGAAAAGTTGCTGCTGATGTCACAATTCCTGCACTCCTTACTTCTTGCACACCAGGAAAAAGATGAAACACAAACTCAGACCAGGTTTCGGACTAGAAGTTGCACTTCAAGTCCTTTCGCGTTCTCAAAACTCAACTTTGTGCCTCATAACCCGGCGCGGAAACATTTTGGTTGTGCTTACCGACCTCGAAGCAATTTTATTTGCTACATGGTGTCATGATAAGTGCGACCAGAAGATGGCAGTCACACATAAGAGATAGGTGTAGACAAAGCATTTTGTAGCCTACTAAAAGGAGGTCAAGTTATTTTCAAACATTTTAATATTAGTGTCCTCATACAACTTTTTCACTTCCAGTACCACACCGATACTGGAGCCTTGGATATTAACCCATACCGATACTGACCTAATACGATATCAGCAGGAATGAGACTACCCGTATTTTCCGGACTATAAGGCGCACTTAAAATCCTTTTTTGTCCCTCAAAACTCCACAGTGTGCCTTATTGTCAGAATAATTGCTTATAAATGATCACAAAACTTTGTGTTTCCATAAGAGTGGAGGACGAAAGCAGTCTTTGATCCAACCAATCAAAAGGCTTGAAAAACTCCACTGTTTAGGAAGGGAAGCAACATGAAGGCGTCGGTTTCTTTGATGTATTGTAAGCCACAGAAAGATTGGAGAGGACGCAAGACCCAGGGACATTTTCTTTGAACCGTTTTACGACCTTTTCTTTGAAGTGTTTTGTAACCAGAGGCTGTTTAGAAAGATCTTTTGCCACGTAAGCAGGGTAATGCGCCCAAATTAAAGAGGAGGCGTACAATCTTTGGTCAGAGCGTGGTGACTCAGTACAAAGGTACAGGTGTACTACACCTTTCTCCTCATGGAGCCAAATTTAATTCTGTCTCTGTTTGATTCCTTGCTTCTTGTCTTGTTTAATAGATGTCATCAGTGTTTGAACCTGACATTTATAATATACGGCATAATTCTGGTTTCCCTTATCGACCTGGAAGCTATTTTATTTGGGACATGGTGAAATGGTAAGTGTGACCAGTAGATGGCTGTCAAACATAAGAGATACGTGTAGACTGCAATATGATAAACAAAGTGTCGGCTTCGTATGAATTATTTGCATTGAAATTTGCTAATATTTTTGCTCATTATGCTTACATTTTTAGTGTTGTTTTTTTATCGTCTTGATTTTATTTCAACAATATGCTGCGGGCTGTAAATGGCCCACAGGCCACACTTTGGACACCCCTGTTCTAAAGTAATGTTGCCCTTACTTAAGTACAATGGGTGTAATTTGGGTGGTCTACCCACCTCTGGCCTGCTCCTTGCTTGCTCTCGTCCTCCAGTGATAATGCTACTTGATAATGATACTAATGTGTGAATTAATATAAACAAACAACATGCATGGAGAGGAGTAAGACGAGGTGGTCGGGGCATCTGGTCAGGATGCCCCCCGGACGCCTCCCTCGGAAGGTGTTTCGGCCACGGGGAAGAGCCAGGACACGTTGGGAAGACTTTGTCTCTAAAAAAACAGCGTGACTCACCCTGAATTTATACTGCGTGCTCCTCTTCAGGCCTTCTACAGTACAGCTGGTCTTTTCTCCAGTGTACTTGGGGTGGAAGTCCGCCCCCTGGGAGCAGTGAGAGTCGGCCATTAGCACGCCCCCACCTTCTGTGTTGTCCGGCTGCAAACTTACGCTGTCGTCCTCCCGCATCTCCAGCGTGTACTTCAGCTGCTCATCATTGGGGCTGCCCTCAGGTCGCCCCCACTCCAGGGCCACCCAGGACACCCCCGCCCGCACCAGACGTGGTGCCAGAGGCAGGGCGGGCAAGGTGCCCATGGTGTAGCAGACCACCTCCGGGCTGAAGCCGCTGCAGGAGCCAAGCAAAACATAAGATTAAAATTAAATAAATAAGACTAAATAAAATAAAAGAGAATAAAAGATCAACAAAATCTAATAAAATAAAATATTTTTAAAAACAGCTTTTGTATTTGTTTTTAATCATCATAAATACGTAACTGCGGCCAAATAATTATCCAATAAATATGATTCTCCAAAAAAAATACAAAAAATAAATAAAAATATAGCTATGGCATATAAAAAAAATCAAAGGCAACATTGATTCATTTTGCACATTGATTGATTGATTGATTGATACATTTATTAGTAGATTGCACAGTACAGTACATATTATTAGTAGATTGCACAGTACAGTACATATTATTAGTAGATTGCACAGTACAGTACATATTCTGTACAATTGACCACTAAATGGTAACACCCCAATAAGTTTGTCAACTTGTTTAAGTCGGGGTCCACCTTCATCAATTCATGTTAAAACATGACATGCTAATCCAATGTAGCTCAATGTACTGCAGGACTGGACCGTCAGGACACAAATAATAATCACTTACTTTGATTGACATCTAATTGACAATTAATAACACTATTATTCCTCATTTGAAAGCATGACTATTTATTGTACCACCAAAAAGTCATTTTTAAATCTAATTTAAGAAAACAACCTTGGATTTATGCTCATAGTTACTGGCAGCTTCAATTATTGATTTAAAGTCATATTCATTCATATTTATATTACATTTGTCTGCAGTTTAAAAAAATGGTTAACACATTAACACCAAAAACATTTAGATTATATAAACACACACACACACACACACAGACACACACACACACACACACACACACACACACACACACACACACACACAGACACACACACACACACACACACACATTTGGCAAGTCAGGCGTTGATGTAAAAGTGACCTTGTGCCGATGTCGTTGTGCGCCGCCAGCCTGAAGGTGTAACCACAGGCGGGGAAAAGTCGTGTGAGTTTGCAGTGTCGCTGGCTGCCAAAGTAACATTCCCCAAAAACACTCTTCTTCTTGCCCTGGACAACATGACACAAAGAACATATGAGGCAGCATCAGTGAGCATGTATGTGGCTGTAGGCAAACCCCTGCTCTTAAGGTGGCCTTATTGTCAGCATCTATCTAACTTGGCATGTACTTTAAAGTCAACTTACTAGAGTGGTGCATGTTACTTTTGCTGACTCAGCATTTTTCAATGCACATGGTATATGAATATTTTATATACATACTTTTATATATATATATGTGTATATATATATATGTATATATACATACATTGGCCCTGCGATGGGGTGGCGACTTGTCCAGGGTGTACCCTGCCTTCCGCCCGATTGTAGCTGAGATAGGCGCCAGCGCCCCCCGCGACCCCGAAAGGGAATAAGCGGTAGAAAATGGATGGATGTATACATATATGTGTATATTCATGAATATATATATATACATATATATATACATATGTGTGCGAGTATATATGTATATATATATATACACGTATATATATATATATATATATATATGTGAATATTTCTGTATATATATATACATATATATGTATATATATATACACACACACACATATATATATATATATATATATATGTGAATATTTCTGTATATATATATACATATATATGTATATATATATACACACACACATATATATATATATATATATATATATGGGTCATCATTGTCACCAACATCCCACTGGGTGTGAGTTTTTCCTTGCCCTTATGTGGGCCTACCAAGGATGTCGTAGTGGCTTGTGTTGTGGTTTGTGCAGCCCTTTGAGACACTAGTGATTTAGGGCTATATAAGTAAACATTGATTGATTATATATATATATATATATATATATATATACATACACACACACACACAAACATATATACATATACATATATAAATATATATATATATACACACATTATATATATGTGTGCATATACTGTATGTGTGTGTGTGTGTGTATAATACACACACACACACACACATTTTGTACCCCAGGCTGCACTCTGGATAGTACTGTTTGAGTGTTTGAGACCAATAATAACAACATTTGCTTTTATAAAAACGATAAAAAGCGAGTGAAGCCACAAGAAAAAAAACCCAGCCAGATGTTAATAATTCCATCAACATGTGACATATTTGGATGCAGACCCACCCACCTCATCCCACTCCAGCAGGTAGTTTGTGATTTTGGATCCGTTGTCGCCTGGTGGCTGTGGAAAAGTGTCAAGAAGTCCAATTAGTGCAGTGGTCGGGACTACATTTGACCAGAAAGATACTGTAAATGTATGCCGGCTACATTACCTTCCACTGTAAAGTGAGTGTGCTTTTAGTGCGGTGGGACAGTTTGGGCGCCAGCGGGACGTCGGGAACGCCGCAGTGTGTCGTGAAGGAGGTGGCCTCGCTGCACGCGCCGCGCGCCGAGTTGAAGAGTGCACACACGCTGCAGGCGGGGAGAGAAGGCGGGGAGGTGAGGCCGAGGAACAGGAAGTGCCAGCAGGAATCCAAGGTGGCGCGACACCACTTACCGTACGTGATAGTCCGTGGCGGCTCGTAGATCTTTCACGTGGAACTCCACGTCTTCACCACTTTTAGAGCAGACCAAAACAGTGAGAGGCCGCGACGTCACACAGGACGACAATAAAGCTCCTACCTGTAAATAAGGCGGTACTTCCCCTCGCGCCCTTTGTCCGAGAGAAAGACCTCGTAGGAGCACGACGCCTGCACGCCGTTGCTGTGTCGGCTCGCCAGGCCTTCGGGCGGCGACCAAGACAAGCGCGCCGACCGGGCCTGCAAGTTGGACACCTGGCAAAACACAGGAAATATTACATCACCTGATATAGAAAAGACAAAAGCGGTGAAGGTGGAACGTTGTGTAAATGGTAAATAAAAACAAATACAAGGATTTGCAAATCCTTTTCAATAGAATAGACTGCAAAGACAAGATAGTTAATGTTCAAACTGACAAACTTTATCTTTTTATGCAAATAATGTCATGTTTTGTGGTCACGTTCTGTTTTGTTTTGGATTCATTGGGCACTCTTCTTTGTTTTGTCACCATGCCAACCCATCACTTTTCACCTCTTATGTGTTCACCACTCACACACCTGATTAGTCTGGACTCACGCACCTGTCATCACTGCACCTATTTAAGCCTGTAGTTGCCAGGCAGTCAGCCTGGCGACATCACCCCCAACACACCCATGTTATCCGTGCCCATGATCCAAGCTCTTTCTCGGTCACAGTAAATGTTTTCCCTTTGGTTCTTCGTAGTTCTGCCATTGTGCAAGTTTTTGTTTTCGGAACCAAGCTTTTGTACCTCCTCTGTAAGCCACTTTGGGTTCTACCTTTTTTGGAGTTATTCATTAAAAGATGTCCTTACATTCCAATCGCTTTGCGCCACAGGAAAACAAACCACACCATTTTCCACGCCTTGGCAAATAATCATGAACTTAGAATTAGATGGCAGCAACACATTGCAAAAAAGTTGTCAGAGGGACATTTTTACCAGTGTGTTACTTGGCCTTTCCTTTCAACAACACCCACTAAAAGTTTGGGAACTGAGGAGACACATTTTTGAAGTGGAATTGTTTCCCATTCTTGCTTGATGTACAGTTTAAGTTGTTGATTTCAGGAAAAATTGTATGTAAATGATCCCAAAAACTTTTGGTTCTGTGAGTTCCCAGTGAACAGACAAGAGGCTGTCTCTCACTGGGAACAGACAAGAGGCTGTCTCTCACTGGGAACAGACAAGAGGCTGTCTCTCACTGGGAACAGACAAGAGGCTGTCTCTCACTGGGAACAGACAAGAGGCTGTCTCTCACTGGGAACAGACAAGAGGCTGTCTCTCACTGGGAACAGACAAGAGGCTGTCTCTCACTGGGAACAGACAAGACGCTGTCTCTCACTGGGAACAGACAAGAGGCTGTCTCTCACTGGGAACAGACAAGAGGCTGTCTCTCACTGGGAACAGACAAGAGGCTGTCTCTCACTGGGAACAGACAAGAGGCTGTCTCTCACTGGGAACAGACAAGAGGCTGTCTCTCACTGGGAACAGACAAGAGGCTGTCTCTCACTGGGAACAGACAAGAGGCTGTCTCTCACTGGGAACAGACAAGAGGCTGTCTCTCACTGGGAACAGACAAGAGGCTGTCTCTCACTGGGAACAGACAAGAGGCTGTCTCTCACTGGGAACAGACAAGAGGCTGTCTCTCACTGGGAACAGACAAGAGGCTGTCTCTCACTGGGAACAGACAAGAGGCTGTCTCTCACTGGGAACAGACAAGAGGCTGTCTCTCACTGGGAACAGACAAGAGGCTGCCTCTCACTGGGAACAGACAAGAGGCTGTCTCTCACTGGGAACAGACAAGAGGCTGTCTCTCACTGGGAACAGACAAGAGGCTGTCTCTCACCGGGAACAGACAAGAGGCTGTCTCTCACTGGGAACAGACAAGAGGCTGTCTCTCACCGGGAACAGACAAGAGGCTGTCTCTCACCGGGAACAGACAAGAGGCTGTCTCTCACCGGGAACAGACAAGAGGCTGTCTCTCACTGGGAACAGACAAGAGGCTGTCTCTCACTGGGAACAGACAAGAGGCTGTCTCTCACTGGGAACAGACAAGAGGCTGTCTCTCCCAGTGAACAGACAAGAGGCTGTCTCTCACTGGGAACAGACAAGAGGCTGTCTCTCACTGGGAACAGACAAGAGGCTGCCTCTCACTGGGAACAGACAAGAGGCTGTCTCTCACTGGGAACAGACAAGAGGCTGTCTCTCACTGGGAACAGACAAGAGGCTGTCTCTCACCGGGAACAGACAAGAGGCTGTCTCTCACTGGGAACAGACAAGAGGCTGTCTCTCACCGGGAACAGACAAGAGGCTGTCTCTCACCGGGAACAGACAAGAGGCTGTCTCTCACCGGGAACAGACAAGAGGCTGTCTCTCACCGGGAACAGACAAGAGGCTGTCTCTCACCGGGAACAGACAAGAGGCTGTCTCTCACTGGGAACAGACAAGAGGCTGTCTCTCACTGGGAACAGACAAGAGGCTGTCTCTCACTGGGAACAGACAAGAGGCTGTCTCTCACTGGGAACAGACAAGAGGCTGTCTCTCACTGGGAACAGACAAGAGGCTGTCTCTCACTGGGAACAGACAAGAGGCTGTCTCTCACTGGGAACAGACAAGAGGCTGTCTCTCACTGGGAACAGACAAGAGGCTGTCTCTCACTGGGAACAGACAAGAGGCTGTCTCTCACTGGGAACAGACAAGAGGCTGTCTCTCACTGGGAACAGACAAGAGGCTGTCTCTCACTGGGAACAGACAAGAGGCTGTCTCTCACTGGGAACAGACAAGAGGCTGTCTCTCACTGGGAACAGACAAGAGGCTGTCTCTCCCAGTGAACAGACAAGAGGCTGTCTCTCACTGGGAACAGACAAGAGGCTGTCTCTCACTGGGAACAGACAAGAGGCTGCCTCTCACTGGGAACAGACAAGAGGCTGTCTCTCACTGGGAACAGACAAGAGGCTGTCTCTCACTGGGAACAGACAAGAGGCTGTCTCTCACTGGGAACAGACAAGAGGCTGTCTCTCACTGGGAACAGACAAGAGGCTGTCTCTCACTGGGAACAGACAAGAGGCTGTCTCTCACTGGGAACAGACAAGAGGCTGTCTCTCACTGGGAACAGACAAGAGGCTGTCTCTCACTGGGAACAGACAAGAGGCTGTCTCTCACTGGGAACAGACAAGACGCTGTCTCTCACTGGGAACAGACAAGAGGCTGTCTCTCACTGGGAACAGACAAGAGGCTGTCTCTCACTGGGAACAGACAAGAGGCTGTCTCTCACTGGGAACAGACAAGAGGCTGTCTCTCACTGGGAACAGACAAGAGGCTGTCTCTCACTGGGAACAGACAAGAGGCTGTCTCTCACTGGGAACAGACAAGAGGCTGTCTCTCACTGGGAACAGACAAGAGGCTGTCTCTCACTGGGAACAGACAAGAGGCTGTCTCTCACTGGGAACAGACAAGAGGCTGTCTCTCACTGGGAACAGACAAGAGGCTGTCTCTCACTGGGAACAGACAAGAGGCTGTCTCTCACTGGGAACAGACAAGAGGCTGTCTCTCACTGGGAACAGACAAGAGGCTGTCTCTCACTGGGAACAGACAAGAGGCTGTCTCTCACTGGGAACAGACAAGAGGCTGTCTCTCACTGGGAACAGACAAGACGCTGTCTCTCACTGGGAACAGACAAGAGGCTGTCTCTCACTGGGAACAGACAAGAGGCTGTCTCTCACTGGGAACAGACAAGAGGCTGTCTCTCACTGGGAACAGACAAGACGCTGTCTCTCACTGGGAACAGACAAGAGGCTGTCTCTCACTGGGAACAGACAAGAGGCTGTCTCTCACTGGGAACAGACAAGAGGCTGTCTCTCACTGGGAACAGACAAGAGGCTGTCTCTCACTGGGAACAGACAAGAGGCTGTCTCTCACTGGGAACAGACAAGAGGCTGTCTCTCACTGGGAACAGACAAGAGGCTGTCTCTCACTGGGAACAGACAAGAGGCTGTCTCTCACTGGGAACAGACAAGAGGCTGTCTCTCACTGGGAACAGACAAGAGGCTGTCTCTCACTGGGAACAGACAAGAGGCTGTCTCTCACTGGGAACAGACAAGAGGCTGTCTCTCACTGGGAACAGACAAGAGGCTGTCTCTCACTGGGAACAGACAAGAGGCTGTCTCTCACTGGGAACAGACAAGAGGCTGCCTCTCACTGGGAACAGACAAGAGGCTGTCTCTCACTGGGAACAGACAAGAGGCTGTCTCTCACTGGGAACAGACAAGAGGCTGTCTCTCACCGGGAACAGACAAGAGGCTGTCTCTCACTGGGAACAGACAAGAGGCTGTCTCTCACCGGGAACAGACAAGAGGCTGTCTCTCACCGGGAACAGACAAGAGGCTGTCTCTCACCGGGAACAGACAAGAGGCTGTCTCTCACTGGGAACAGACAAGAGGCTGTCTCTCACTGGGAACAGACAAGAGGCTGTCTCTCACTGGGAACAGACAAGAGGCTGTCTCTCCCAGTGAACAGACAAGAGGCTGTCTCTCACTGGGAACAGACAAGAGGCTGTCTCTCACTGGGAACAGACAAGAGGCTGCCTCTCACTGGGAACAGACAAGAGGCTGTCTCTCACTGGGAACAGACAAGAGGCTGTCTCTCACTGGGAACAGACAAGAGGCTGTCTCTCACCGGGAACAGACAAGAGGCTGTCTCTCACTGGGAACAGACAAGAGGCTGTCTCTCACCGGGAACAGACAAGAGGCTGTCTCTCACCGGGAACAGACAAGAGGCTGTCTCTCACCGGGAACAGACAAGAGGCTGTCTCTCACCGGGAACAGACAAGAGGCTGTCTCTCACCGGGAACAGACAAGAGGCTGTCTCTCACTGGGAACAGACAAGAGGCTGTCTCTCACTGGGAACAGACAAGAGGCTGTCTCTCACTGGGAACAGACAAGAGGCTGTCTCTCACTGGGAACAGACAAGAGGCTGTCTCTCACTGGGAACAGACAAGAGGCTGTCTCTCACTGGGAACAGACAAGAGGCTGTCTCTCACTGGGAACAGACAAGAGGCTGTCTCTCACTGGGAACAGACAAGAGGCTGTCTCTCACTGGGAACAGACAAGAGGCTGTCTCTCACTGGGAACAGACAAGAGGCTGTCTCTCACTGGGAACAGACAAGAGGCTGTCTCTCACTGGGAACAGACAAGAGGCTGTCTCTCACTGGGAACAGACAAGAGGCTGTCTCTCACTGG
>NC_084613.1:88976576-88984076 GCF_033978795.1 Nerophis ophidion
CTCAGACTAATTGTCAACAGCCTTAACTCTGTGACGTACAAAATTGGCACCTTTGATTGGCAAATCTCCACATCATGTCTAAAACTCCACAGACTTCGTAACGAAGATCAGAGACCTAAAACTGATTCAGTAGTGACTGTGTGGCGACGTCTACAAGGTGATCACACCTTACAGGATAAGGATAGAGCTACACTAAACCCAGAACAGATTTGCCTTTCGCTGGAACTTTGCCTTAAACCACAACCAAGTAACTTTTCAACCTTCGTAAAATATGATCATAGCTGTAGAGGGGAGTGTGGCCTGCGGACCTGCAGCGAAGCGGGCTGTGCCAGGACCGGCTTTGAGATCAGCAACAGGTGCTGCTTGTCTAATCACCTGTCGCAAATGTTAAAAGGCAGCAGCCGGGGAGGAGAAGAGAGTTGGAGTTGGAGGACGAGCGAGACTGACACACACAAAAAGACAAATGCTGAAAAGCACAACAGAGACTATTATTGAAAAAGAAACAAGTGTTCCGAACCCTGAACAAAGCTGTCACGTCGGTGAAAAGAGTCCTCCACAATAACTTTTGGGATGATATATCGACTTACTCGGTAAGACATCGCTCTCATGGCCTTAGCAACATCGAGGAGGGTGGCAGGAACCCTACCACTCAAAAAACTACAAATGTGCTGATTTGCTTTATGGCATACGTCACTCCCCTCCTCTCCATTCGTTAAAAAGACAAAAGTCGGTGCGAAAGCCTACGTGCCAACAGAAAACAAAAAGAAGTAGAAGAACGCCTACGTGCAACTACCGCTATCATGGCCGGAGCTCCAAAACAACCAAAGAAATGAAAAGTTTAGTCTGAGGAGACAAAAAAAGAAAGATAGAGCTTGCCTGGATAAAAGCACAGTCAGGATCAACATTGCCCCAGGTTTTCACTCGCTGAAATGAGTTCAGAGACAAGGAGGGGTTTCAGACCGATGCTGCCTTGGTTCTGTTCCTGCTTGACTAGTAAGTAACTTGTAAGTAAGTGAGGTTTTAACGCAACATACTTTCAATTCATGGGAACGTTTTACCAACAAAAACCTGGTAGTGCTAGGGGATCACCGGTATCCCCAATAGTAGCACATCTTTACATGGAGGACAAGGAAAGGAGAGCTCTGAGCACTTTTAAGGGAACAGCACCAAGTCCTTGGTAAAGATATGTGGATGACTAACAAGTCTTCAACGAGGACATTAACTCAGTGGACAAAAACATCCAGTTCACCCGTGAGGATGTCAGACAGTAAGTTGCCTTTTTTGAACTCTGACATCCACATTGGAGCGAACAGGTGCCTCCATGTCAGGGTTTACAGAAAACCCACACATACGGATCAATACCTACTTTTGGACTCACCACCCAGTGGAATACAAACTGGGTCTTATCAGAATCCTACAACACAGAGCTGATAAAGTCCTCAGAATCCTACAACGCAGAGCTGATAAAGTCCCTAGCAGCCCACAGGCCAAAGGAGAAGAGCCAAGTGCATCCAGTTCTAGAAGAAGAGAGAACAGGGTAAAGTAAGGAGGTAAGAGGTGACAGATGCAAAAGTATTGCCATGCCATGTGTATCAGGTCTCTCGGAGAAACTCAGAAGATCCACTTCAAGTCCACTTCAGACCAGGCAACCCCCTGAGGCAGTGGTGCATCCTAAAGACCGGATACCCCAAACACAACAACCACTAAGCCGACGAATGGCACAGCAAAGACGGGCATACCCTTCTCAAGACGGGCATACCCTTCTTAAGACGGGCATACCCTTCTTAAGACGGGCATACCCTTCTCAAGACGGGCATACCCTTCTCAAGACGGGCATACCCTTCTTAAGACGGGCATACCCTTCTCAAGACGGGCATACCCTTCTCAAGACGGGCATACCCTTCTTAAGACGGGCATACCCTTCTCAAGACGGGCATACCCTTCTTAAGACGGGCATACCCTTCTTAAGACGGGCATACCCTTCTCAAGACGGGCATACCCTTCTCATGACGGGCATACCCTTCTCAAGACGGGCATACCCTTCTTAAGACGGGCATACCCTTCTTAAGACGGGCATACCCTTCTCTCAGCTGTCTACCTGCACCTCAGGCAGGTACATCACTCCTTTGACAACAAAAACAGCAAGATTCTGGACTGAGAGGCTGGATAGTGGAAGCCATCTATGTCAAGGTTGAAAAATACTCCTGAACAGAGCTGGTCGTCTGCGACACCACCTGTCTACCACATACAAGACTGTCCTTTCAACCATTCCTAAAAAGACTCTGCTATTCAGCATCTAACAAATAACAGGACTTAAACATACTCTTGTCACAGAAAGGGAAGGGTATGACATTTGTTTACAACTGAATGGAACGCTCAAGTGGGTGATTCGGACTAATTTGGACTGGTATTGGTCCATCCAAAGCAATCCTTCCGCCATACCTAACCAGGGGGGATTCCACTTCAATGACTGACGCTGGAATCAGATAGATAGATAGATAGATAGATAGATAGATAGATAGATAGATAGATAGATAGATAGATAGATAGATAGATGGATAGATGGATAGATGGATGGATGGATGGATGGATGGATGGATGGATGGATGGATGGATGGATGGATGGATGGATAGATGGATAGATAGATAGATAGATAGATAGATAGATAGATAGATAGATAGATAGATAGATAGTACTTTATTGATTCCTTCAGGAGAGTTCCTTCAGGAAAATTAAAATTGACAGTAGGATTGCTCGTTTGCATCTCAACAGTTGTTTTTTTTCACTATGATGGGGCGGAAACATCCTGGCCCAGGCACACCCTCTTGGTGTATACATATTTGGGGTCTTGGCACCGGCCGCTAGACTAGATCTGATCAATCTAAGTCTGAGACTAGATCTGACCAATCTAAGTCTGAGACTAGATCTGACCAACCTAAGTCTGAGACTATATCTGCTCAATCTAAGTCTGAGACTAGATCTGACCAATCTAAGTCTGACACTAGATCTGACCAATCTAAGTCTGAGACTAGATCTGACCAATCTAAGTCTGGGAATAGTTCTGACCAATCTATGTCTGGGACTAGATCTGACCAATCTGAGTCTGAGACTAGATCTGACCAATCTGAGTCTGAGACTAGATCTGACAAATCTATGTCTGCGACTAGATCTGACCAATCTAAGTCTGGGTCTAGATCTGACCAATCTAAGTCTATGAGCATGAACTGATGAAGCCTACCTGGATGCAAGGCGAAAGGTCTTCTAAGACATATCAAACAGTCCAGTTGCGATCGATCGAATGCCCTGAGGAAGTAACAATTTAAGCTAATTGACACAAAGTCTGTCACGATCCAATCAATTTTTGTGTAAAGTAAATAGAAACATAAATACAAACCCTGTTTCCATATGAGTTGGGAAATTGTGTTAGATGTAAATATAAACAGAATACAATGATTTGCAAACACCCCCATACCATCACACATGCTGACTTTTCCACTTTGCGTGGATAACAGTCTGGATGGTTCGCTTCCCCTTTGGTCCGGATGACACGATGTCCAATATTTCCAAAAACAATTTGAAGTGTGAACTCGTCAGACCACAGAACACTTTTTCACTTTGCATCAGTCCATCTTAGATGATCTCGGGCCCAGAGAAGCCGGCGGCGTTTCTGGATGTTGTTGATAAATGGCTTTCACTTTGCATAGTAGAGCTTTAACTTGCACTTACAGATGTAGCGACCAACTGTATTTAGTGACAGTGGTTTTATGAAGTGTTCCTGAGCCCATGTGGTGATATCCTTTAGAGATTGATGTGGCTTTTTGATACAGTGCCGTCTGAGGGATCAAAGGTCACGGTCATTCAATGTTGGTTTCCGGCCATGCCGCTTACGTGGAGTGATTTCTCCAGATTCTCTGAACCTTTTGATGATATTATGGAGCGTAGATGTTGAAATCCCTAAATTTCTTGCAATGTCACTTTGAGAAAGGTTGTTCTTAAACTGTTTGACTATTTGCTCACACAGTTGTGGACAAAGGGGTGTACCTCGCCCCATCCTTTCTTGTGGGAAGCGGTTTTTATAGCCAATCATGGCACCCACCTGTTCCCAATTAGCCTGCACACCTGTGGGATGTTCCAAATAAGTGTTTGATGAGCAGTCCTCAACTTTATCAGTATTTATTGCCACCTTTCCCAACTTCTTTGTCACGTGTTGCTGGCATCAAATTCTAAAGTTAATGATTATTTGCAAAAGAAAAAATGTTTATGAGTTTGAACATGAAATATGTTGTCTTTGTAGCATATTCAACTGAATATGGCTTGAAAAGGATTTGCAAATCATTGTATTCTGTTTATATTTACATCTAACACCATTTTCCAACTCCTGTGGAAACAAGGTTTGTATATTCTCAATTATTGACTTGTCATCTTTTACCAAATATGCTGTGAAATCCCTTTCCCTAGAAAAAGATTTCCACCATAGTATTAAGCATATTTATTTAAGTATATTTATTTTGAAGCCAGAATGAAATCTTCTAAGTCCTGGTCTCAGAGTGTCATGAGTGAACATGAATGATGCAGCCAGAGATCAAGCAGGATCCACTGGAAGTTTTACTCATTTGATGTGACACACAGTGCAGCAATTACAGATCAGTATCTACATCGGGACAAGGTCATTAAACGGCATTGATACAATAAAATAAGCAGCTAGCGTGGTCTTTTTAGATTAACTGGATAAATTAGCATTGTCTGTGACCCGGACCGCTCTGGCTGCAGTGCCCTCTGCTGGTTTTTCAGGGGAGTGTGTAACACCACGGTCACATTTATTTGTGCATCCGGTTTGTGGAAAGAATGTCTCATCGACACAAAAGCAAAATTCAATACAAATACAAAATCAAGTTTATTTATATTCAAATCTCAGACAAGTATTTAAAAATACACAAATATACATATTCTTGGTTTATTTGTATGTCACATTTTTATATATACATTTTATTTGTATATATTTTCATATCTCAAAAATATATTTACAAATACGCGTTTATTTATACAAATGATTTATTTATTTGTATATCACATTTGTATTTGTATATTTATAAATATATGTGCATATGTATTAATATCATATTAATAGATATGAGTTTATTTGAGATAATTCCACTTCCAAACTGAGACGCCCGGGCTTGGACCCGTGACCATAACAACTCTTTTGATGGAGAGAAAAACATGCAAAGTTGGTGGGAAGGTGGCAGGTACGCTCCTGGCATTACTTACACCACATATTTCTTAATAAATCATGCTCTGATGAAATCATGCCGCAAAAATGAGAAGAATGCTCCTTTAGGCCTATTAGACTGTGTGTGTGTGTGTGTGTGTGTGTGTGTGTGTGTGTGTGTGTGTGTGTGTGTGTGTTACACGTATTAGTCATGGTAACAGTGATGTCATGGAAGAGAAACTTCTACCTGACCCTCTGTGTGTGTGTGTGTGTGTGTGTGTGTGTGTGTGTGTGTGTGTGTGTGTGTGTGTTCCCAAAGTAGGTACTCTAAAGTTCCAGCAGAGGTAGTATGTTCACCTGTTGAACTCCAACACACTCAAACTTTTTTCATGCAGTAGTTTGGATGTCTTTTAAAAATCTATGACAGAGTAAATGATAAGTAGCTCAGGAGAATAATGAACACATGACATATATATACCTACTGTATATACATACACCTACACACACACACACATATATATATATATATATATATATATATATATATATACATACACACACATTTTCTATGTATATATACATTAGGTCAGGAGAAAACACAAAGGCTATTTCATCCCGACAAGCTTTTTCGCAGGTTTATGTTTCCCGGCTCTTCAGGGGATTTAAAATCCCCCGAAGAGAGTATATTCTGCTCTACCTTGGTGTTTAGCACTGTATTTGCCCCCGAGGGCAAATAACGGCAGACTTTTTATAAAGTGAAACATTTTGAAAATAAGAATGTTAAACGTTAGGTCTGTTTTTCCCGATTGTGACGTCTTCAAAACAAAGAGGCCAACAGACGCCACAGGACAATATCACTAGTTACAACACAACAATATCACTAGTTACAACACAACAATATCACTAATTACAACACAACAGACTGACACCACAGCATGATCGCAAAATCCATAACAAACACAAATGACACAACACCATACTTCAAATCCGCACAACACAACTTTAAGCCACAAAAGACCGCGAGCCTGGAAGTCACGGTGGCGATGGACCGACTTCCGGAACGCAACATGAAGTGTGAGCCACAAGACGCAACTTAGCAGCCGAGGCAAAGTCACTCTGTCAGAAGCAAAGAAATACAAGAGCTGGCACAAGGAGGCTGTGGAAATGAGGAAGCCAGTGGCCAACACCATCAACAGTAAGTACATGTGTGGAGGGAGGTGTGGCCAGCGCGCCTGCAGGGGCAAAGGTCACTGCCCCCGTCTACGGTGCTGAGGACGGGCGCCATCAGACAGAGGCGGAGCATGTGCTGACAGCTGGCAGGTGATTATATTTCACAGGTGCTACCTGTTAATGTAATCATCTGTTGTCTTTAACAGGAAGCGGCCGGGAGCAGGAGAGGAGAGAGGATACGGATGTGGCTGGAAATTGTAGAGAAAAACTTGTGGGCGAGGAACAGATACTGTACGGCCAGGCCAGGAACTTTGTTGAGCAGGTAAATATACCGTCTTTTCTGCACCATAGGGCGCACCAGCTGGTCTTTTCCTCCAAAAGGTGCACTGCATTACAAGGCACATTAAAGGAGTCATATTAGTATTAGGATGTTTTTCTCAATGTAAAAGACTTCCTTGTGGTCTACATCAGGGTCCCCCAACCTTTTTTCTACCAGGGACCAGTTTATTTTCACAGACCAGCTTTCTACTTCAGGCAGATAAAACCAGCAAAAACATGAGCATGAAAAATGATCCTTTGGCTACATTCTGCACATCAACATTTTAGCTGAGATAAGCACCAGCGCCCCCGCCACTCCAAAGGGAATAAGCGGTAGGAAATGGATGGATGGATGTCCATGAATGTGCATTGTCCAATGTACTATAAGAAAGGAGTTTGTGGAGAGGCGGGGCCGGCAGTCCAAGATGGCGGCGAGGAGGTGTGGACGGCGAGCGAGTGGCGAGCGAACGGCGAGGCGGTGCGCGCCAGGAGTGACGGCGCAATCGTGATCAGGTGTGCGGGGCGGCCAGCTGGCCACAATAAAATAATCCCGGCACACTCTGTAAACGTGGAGGAGAGAGAGGAAGAGAGGAAGAGAGGAAGAGAGGAAGAGAGGAAGAGAGGAAGAGAGGAAGAGAGGAAGAGAGCCGGAGGAAGACGCAGACGAGGCCGGCTGAAAAGCGAAAGCTGAAAGCTTTTATTGAAATACTAAAACACAAACTGCTGGACGTAATGTCTCTCTTTGCTGGTCCATGGAAGCCAGACGGTGAGAGTCCGACACACAGTTGTACTAACAAGCTGA
>NC_084613.1:88989076-89003151 GCF_033978795.1 Nerophis ophidion
CACATTCACACACACATTCACACACACATTCACACACACATTTACACACACATTTACACACACATTTACACACACATTCACACACACATTCACACACACATTCACACACACATTCACGCACACATTCACACACACATTCACACACACATTCACGCACACATTCACACACACATTCACACACACATTCACACACACATTCACACACACATTCACACACACATTCACACATTCACACACACATTCACACACACATTCACACACACATTCACACACACATTCACACACACATTCACACACACATTCACACACACATTCACACACACATTCACACACACATTCACACACACATTCACGCACACATTCACACACACATTCACACACACATTCACACACACATTCACACACATTCACACACACATTCACACACACATTCACACACATTCACACACACATTCACACACACATTCACACACACATTCACACACACATTCACGCACACATTCACACACACATTCACACACACATTCACGCACAGATTCACGCACACATTCACACACACATTCACACACACATTCACGCACACATTCACACACACATTCACACACACATTCACACACACATTCACACACACATTTACACACACATTCACACACACATTCACACACACATTCACGCACACATTCACACACACATTCACACACACATTCACACACACATTCACACACATTCACACACACATTCACACACACATTCACGCACACATTCACGCACACATTCATGCACACATTCACGCACACATTCACACACACATTCACACACACATTCACACACACATTCACACACATTCACACACACATTCACACACACATTCACACACACATTCACACACACATTCACACACATTCACACACACATTCACACACACATTCACACACACATTCACACACACATTCACGCACACATTCACGCACACATTCACGCACACATTCACACACACATTCACACACACATTCACACACATTCACACACACATTCACACACACATTCACACACACATTCACACACACATTCACACACATTCACACACACATTCACACACACATTCACACACACATTCACACACACATTCACGCACACATTCACACACACATTCACGCACACATTCACACACACATTCACACACACATTCACACACAGATTCACGCACACATTCACACACACATTCACGCACACATTCACACACACATTCACGCACACATTCACACACACATTCACACACACATTCACACACAGATTCACACACACATTCACACACACATTCACAAACACATTCACACACACATTCACACACACATTCACACACATTCACACACACATTCACACACACATTCACACACACATTCACGCACACATTCACACACACATTCACACACACATTCACACACACATTCACACACACATTCACACACACATTCACACACACATTCACGCACACATTCACACACACATTCACGCACACATTCACACACACATTCACACACACATTCACACACAGATTCACGCACACATTCACGCACACATTCACACACACATTCACGCACACATTCACACACACATTCACACACACATTCACACACACATTCACGCACACATTCACGCACACATTCACACACACATTCACACACACATTCACACACACATTCACACACATTCACACACACATTCACACACACATTCACACACACATTCACACACACATTCACACACACATTCACGCACACATTCACACACACATTCACGCACACATTCACATACACATTCACACACACATTCACACACAGATTCACACACACATTCACACACACATTCACGCACACATTCACACACACATTCACACACACATTCACACACACATTCACGCACACATTCACGCACACATTCACACACACATTCACACACACATTCACACACACATTCACACACACATTCACACACACATTCACGCACACAGTCACGCACTCATTCACACACACATTCACACACACATTCACACACACATTCACACACACATTCACACACACATTCACACACACATTCACACATCAGGAGCAAGGATGAAGTGTCTTGCAAGGACACAACGGACGTGGTTAGGATGGTAGAAGGTGGGGATTGAACCAGGAACCCTCAGATTGCTGGCACAGCCACTCTACCAACGTTGTCCCTTGCATGAATATAATCGCCCTGCAGTGAGGTGGTGACTGGTCCAGGGTGTACGCCGCCTTCCGCAGCACCAAAGAGAATAAACGGTAGTAAATGGATGGATGGATGGATGGATGGATGGATGGATGGATGGATTAATATAATAATAATAATACTAGTAATATTTGTTCTGACATCCCTAATGTTGATAATGGCAAACAATATTTGTCAGAAAATGATAAATGAATAAAAAGAAAATAAATAGGAAAAAATGTTTCTATTTGTTATTTATTATATTATTATTTCTATCATAACATTGTTACTATTATTTAAGAGATGTATTAATATAATTATAATACTAGTAATATCCCTGATGTCCATGATGACAAACAGTATTTGTTGTAAAAATGATGTAAATAATTGAATAAATGATAGAAGCGTGCATGTAAAAGCCTGAAGAAAGGTGGAAGACAACCACCCATGAAGGAAGGTGGACGTGGTCGTTGTTGTTATTATTATTGTTGTTGTTGTTGTGCTGATAATGGCTGCGATGTTCACCTGTAGCCGTTGTGGGCGGGTCCCGGACTGCTTTTGTAGACGGAGGACGGAGGCGAGTTGAGTCTGTTCTGTCGCTCCAGTTGTCTTTGTTCTTTCATCTTTTTGGGCTGAGGTTTGCTGTAGGTCTCCTCGCGGATGAAGTTGGACATGCCGTAGACGGGGATGATCTCGGGGTCGCCGTACATGGGGTGCAGGTGGTGCTGGTAGTACTGGTGGGTCAGCTCGCCCGGGCTGACGGGCGGGTAGAAGGAGTGGGAGTTGGGGATGAAGTGGGGGTGGGCCAGGTAGGGCGGCAGGTGGTGCGTGGGCGACAACGCCGGGGAGTAGGAGGGGGGGTAACACTCGGGAGACTGGGGGGTCACCACCACCCGACGGACCCCCGTGGAATCTTCCAGCACCTGAAACCATGACAACCATTGAAAGAAGATGCAATAGTACATTATCATCACATTCAACAGAAATCACACTAGTGATGACTTTACATAATTACAGTATTTCCTTGAATTACAGCCGGGTATATTTAAAGTATGCACCTGCCTAGAATTACTGCCAGGTATAAAGTATGCACCTGCCTAGAATTACTGCCGGGTCAAACTCCTTGCGCAAAATAATTAGCGCATGCTTAGCATTAGTACCGGCTCAGGATTAACGGCAAGTTAAACTCAGTTTGCAAAATATTATTCTTATTAGTAGCGCATGTCTAGTATTTCCATCGGGTCCAACTGGCTTCGCCAAATAATTAGCATAAGCTTGGAATTTCCATCGGGTCCAACTGGCTTCGCCAAATAATTAGCATAAGCTTAGAATTTCCACCGGGTCAAAGTCGTCACGTCACCTGTCATCATTTTCAAAATGGAGGATTTCAATCATTTGAAATGGCATAAAGGGAAGAAGATTAAGAGCTATTCAGTAGGATTTAAGGTCCAAGCTATTGAATATGCTAAAAAGAACAGTAAGCAGCTATGTTTTATTAATATACCGTAGCTGCGTGTGTCAAATATGAGTCATTAAATGACTCCCGCCTCCTGGTGGTAGAGGGCGCTAGTGATCCTTCTTGCGACTACTCGGCTGCAGAAGAAGTGACAACAAGCAGCAAGAGTGAGCAGCCATCCTTTAATATTTCCTCTCGCTTGCACCACAGGGGACGGCGTGGCGAAGTTGGTAGAGTGGCTGTGCCAGCAATCTGAAGGTTCCTGGTTCAATCCCCACCTTCTACCATCCAAGTCACGTCCTTTGTGTCCTGGGCAAGACACTTCACCCTTGCTCCTTATGGGTCCTAGTGAGCGCCTTGCATGGCAGCTCCCGCCGTCAGTGTGTGAATGTGTGTGTGAATGTGTGTGTGAATGTGTGAATGTGGAACTACTGTCAAAGCGCTGTGGCCTCCTTTAAAAAGGGGTAGAAAAGCGCTATACAAGTACAACCCATCTACCATTTACCATTTAACATGGAGGATTACATATCTAAAATAAAACAGTTTTCTAAACTGGACTTTCAATGGAAGCAGGAGGTAATAAAGGAAGATCTCCATCGAGACAGAGAGACTTTTAAAACTGAAGAAAGATAAGGAAGACTTCTATAAACAAGTTATCCATGCTTTTGATCAGAAGGAGCTGCACATGGACTTCATTTATAAGTAAAGGTAAGACCATAATAACGTTGTTTTTTTTATTAAATGTGCTTTTCATGATGGTATCCTTACATCACACTCAAAATTAAAAGCGCAGGCCTAAATTTATCGCATGCCTTTATATATATATATATATATATATATATATATATATATATATATATATATATATATACATACACATATATATATACACACATATATATATATATATATATATATATATATATATACATATATATATATATATATATATATATATTACAGCTGTGAATCTTTGGGTGTCCCACAATTCGATTCAATAGTGATTTTTGGGGTCGCGATTCGATTATATATTGATGTATTTGAAAATAAAAGCGCTACGCTACAGATCTGGTTGAACTACATTTAGGGCTTCTCCCAATGTAGCTTTTATTGCCAATTTTATGATAACAAAGGTACACAACAGCTAAGCAAACGATAGCACACAATCTAGAAATCAAAATAATCATGAAATAATATTGCAATGTAAAATAAATAATAAATGATAAATGGGTTGTACTTGTATAGCACTTTTCTACCTTCAAGGTACTCAAAGCGCTTTGACACTACTTCCACATTCACACACACATTCACACACTGATGGAGGGAGCTGCCATGCAAGGCGCTAACCAGCACCCATCAGGAGCAAGGGTGAAGTGTCTTGCTCAGGACACAACGGACGTGACGAGGTTGGTACTAGGTGGGGATTGAACCAATGAATATCTTCTCAGCACTGTCCTTCACACACTTTTCTGGCTTCAAAATAAAAGTGCTACGCTGCATATCCGGTTTAACTACATTTAGGGTTTCTTCTAATGTACAAACAAAGACTGACACAACTTTATTAACTTTTATTGCCAATTTTATGATAAGAAAAGGGCCAATTCCAACATCAAAATGTCCTCCAATAAGCACACAATTCCGTCTGTTTTAGTCAAGTCTTTTACAAAAGGAAAACTTGCTAGGTTGTAGGCTATTAGGAGCTAGCAGCTACACAACAGCTCAGCACACGATAGCACACAAGCTCGACATCAAAACAATCATTGAAAAATATTGCAATGTAAAACAAGAAATATCTCCTCAGCACTGTCCTCCACATCCACTTTAAGTACATTTAGCGTTTCTCCTAATGTACAACAAAGACTGACACAACTTTTATCTTTTATTGCCAATGTTATGACAACAAAGGGGCCAATTCCAACAAGTATTTCCTCCTTGCACACACGTCTGCCTCTCTGCTTTTTCTGGCCGGCTGAAATATTGTGTCAATTATTTTATAACGTCTTCTGGTCGAGTCCTCAATGATTAGCAGGCTGAATATCGAGTCTTCTAGGAAAGGTAAAGATGTAGGGCTATAGGCTACTAGGAGCTAGCAGCTACACAACAGCTAAGCACACGATAGCACACAAGCTAGACATGAAAATAGTCATTCAATAATATTGCAATGAATATCTTCTTCCGATGCTTAAAACCCCCACTTTAGCGAGAAGCTAATGGATGATACGGGCTCGACAGTGTGACAGTCATGTGTCGTAGAGGCTGGCGACACCAATTTCCTGGGAGGTTTCCTATTGTAAGCCCCATGTGGTGAGACACCCACCTGAGAAATGTATCCTGGGGGCACGTGGATGGGGGGGATGGAGCCATTGGGGGACATCATGGGGACCTCAGCTGGACCTGCAGGAGGTAGAAGAATAGGACACTTTTACACTCAGGTGAGAAGCTCCAGTCACTCATCCTCCATCTTCACCGGGCACACCTCACACACCAACATGCAACAATTAAATATCATCCCAAACACATTTTCCCTCCAAAAATTGCCAGTGCAATTAGTGTCATTATGAACCCCACATGTTGGACTGACTTGAAATTTCTCACACGGCTCAATGTCCTTGATAAGAAAACCTTTGGAAAATCCAAATAAATAGCACACACACACACACTCATGCTGTAATAAAAGCAGGCTTCGCTACATATCTTGAAACAAAAATAAGGTTTTGCAAAACGTACGAGTGTAGCTAAAATCTCCTGTGACGTCTCAAAACTTGACTCCTCCCCTTTTTGGCCTGCGCTGTTATTTATTCACACCATGATAGGAGTGGACTTGAAATTTCTCACACAGCTCTACAAAACACACTAGATCTATATATTTATATATGTGGATGTTTTGTATATATACAAATATATATTTATACATATACTGTATATATATATATATATATGTGTATATATATATATACTTATATATATAAAAATAATACACATGCACACATATATATATATATATAATACATATATATATTCATATATATACATATATATAATATATAAATATACATATATTAATATATAATACATATATATGCATATGTATACTACATATGCATATATTTACTATATATACGTATATAGAGTATATATAGATATATATATATATACTCTATATATGTATATGTAGTATATATATGTGTATATATTATGTATACATAAATATATACAAACACATATATATACATATATATGTATATATACACATATAAAATACATATATACCACATATATAGAGTTTATATACATGCATTTGTATATATACTCTATATATGTATATACATAAATATGTATAAATACATATATGTATATGTAGTACATGTATATGTATATATATATATATATATATACATATTATATGTACATATATGGATATAAATATATGGATATATATGTACATATATAAAAACATATACATACATGTACATAGAAATATATATATATATATATATATACATATATATAGTTTAGGTTACTGTAGTGTATTTGTTATACATGTGGTGCATATTTGTTCTCTCGAGGATGCAGTCGTATTGGACACAGTGTGTAGCTAAGAAAGGATGATTTATTAATACTAACCAAACAGACTAGGAACAGAAAAACTTGCACAAAGGCACTAGAGACAAAACAAGGCAGCTAGAAGGAAGTAAAGGCGCTAGCATGTAAGCTAGGGGAACAAAGAGAGGAATGTTTCATTGCAGATGACATGAACTTGTCTTGTCTGCACACTGAACAAAAAGAATGGTGAAATGTTCAATGATGTTTCAAAACTCTTCACTCAGAGTTCACTTTACCCCCCGTGCACTAATTGACGTGACGATGTCAGGTTATCCATCCATTTTCTACCGCTTATTCCCTTTCGGGGTCGCGGGGGCGCTGGTGCCTATCTCATCTACAATCGGGCAGGTTATCCATGGGAAAATGCATTTTTAGACAATATGATCTGCCTGAGCGGCTCTGAGACCCGAGCATAACCAAGAGGAACAAAATAGATCAAAGGATGGCCTGGACAGGACAGACTTGAAAAAGTATCAAATACATTAAACAAAAAGGGTTTTTTTGGACAAAGGTGGACTCTATCTGGCCTGCGGGCCGTAGTTTGGGGGACCCAACAATAAGTCATGTGTGTACTCAAGATAAGTTTGGGGGACCCAACAATAAATCATGTGTGTACTCAAGATAAGTTTGGGGGACCCAACAATAAGTCATGTGTGTACTCAAGATAAGTTTGGGGGACCCAACAATAAGTCATGTGTGCACTCAAGATAAGTTTGGGGGACCCAACAATAAGTCATGTGTGTACTCAAGATAAGTTTGGGGGACACAACAATAAGTCATGTGTGTACTCAAGATAAGTTTGGGGGACCCAACAATAAGTCATGTGTGTACTCAAGATAAGTTTGGGGGACCCAACAATAAGTCATGTGTGTACTCAAGATAAGTTTGGGGGAGCCAACAATAAGTCATGTGTGTACTCAAGATAAGTTTGGGGGACCCAACAATAAGTCATGTGTGTACTCAAGATAAGTTTGGGGGACCCAACAATAAGTCATGTGTGCACTCAAGATAAGTTTGGGGGACCCAACAATAAGTCATGTGTGTACTCAAGATAAGTTTGGGGGAGCCAACAATAAGTCATGTGTGTACTCAAGATAAGTTTGGGGGACCCAACAATAAGTCATGTGTGTACTCAAGATAAGTTTGGGGGACACAACAATAAGTCATGTGTGTACTCAAGATAAGTTTGGGGGAGCCAACAATAAGTCATGTGTGTACTCAAGATAAGTTTGGGGGAGCCAACAATAAGTCATGTGTGTACTCAAGATAAGTTTGGGGGACCCAACAATAAATCATGTGTGTACTCAAGATAAGTTTGGGGGACCCAACAATAAGTCATGTGTGTACTCAAGATAAGTTTGGGGGACACAACAATAAGTCATGTGTGTACTCAAGATAAGTTTGGGGGAGCCAACAATAAGTCATGTGTGTACTCAAGATAAGTTTGGGGGAGCCAACAATAAGTCATGTGTGTACTCAAGATAAGTTTGGGGGACCCAACAATAAATCATGTGTGTACTCAAGATAAGTTTGGGGGACCCAACAATAAGTCATGTGTGTACTCAAGATAAGTTTGGGGGACACAACAATAAGTCATGTGTGTACTCAAGATAAGTTTGGGGGACCCAACAATAAATCATGTGTGTACTCAAGATAAGTTTGGGGGAGCCAACAATAAGTCATGTGTGTACTCAAGATAAGTTTGGGGGAGCCAACAATAAGTCATGTGTGTACTCAAGATAAGTTTGGGGGACCCAACAATAAGTCATGTGTGTACTCAAGATAAGTTTGGGGGACCCAACAATAAATCATGTGTGTACTCAAGATAAGTTTGGGGGACCCAACAATAAGTCATGTGTGTACTCAAGATAAGTTTGGGGGACACAACAATAAGTCATGTGTGTACTCAAGATAAGTTTGGGGGACCCAACAATAAATCATGTGTGTACTCAAGATAAGTTTGGGGGAGCCAACAATAAGTCATGTGTGTACTCAAGATAAGTTTGGGGGAGCCAACAATAAGTCATGTGTGTACTCAAGATAAGTTTGGGGGACCCAACAATAAGTCATGTGTGTACTCAAGATAAGTTTGGGGGAGCCAACAATAAGTCATGTGTGTACTCAAGATAAGTTTGGGGGACCCAACAATAAGTCATGTGTGTACTCAAGATAAGTTTGGGGGACACAACAATAAGTCATGTGTGTACTCAAGATAAGTTTGGGGGAGCCAACAATAAGTCATGTGTGTACTCAAGATAAGTTTGGGGGAGCCAACAATAAGTCATGTGTGTACTCAAGATAAGTTTGGGGGACCCAACAATAAGTCATGTGTGTACTCTAGATAAGTTTGGGGGACCCAACAATAAGTCATGTGTGTACTCAAGATAAGTTTGGGGGACCCAACAATAAGTCATGTGTGTACTCAAGATAAGTTTGGGGAGCCAACAATAAGTCATGTGTGTACTCAAGATAAGTTTGGGGGAGCCAACAATAAGTCATGTGTGTACTCAAGATAAGTTTGGGGGAGCCAACAATAAGTCATGTGTGTACTCTAGATAAGTTTGGGGGAGCCAACAATAAGTCATGTGTGTACTCTAGATAAGTTTGGGGGACCCAACAATAAGTCATGTGTGTACTCAAGATAAGTTTGGGGGACCCAACAATAAGTCATGTGTGTACTCAAGATAAGTTTGGGGGAGCCAACAATAAGTCATGTGTGTACTCAAGATAAGTTTGGGGGAGCCAACAATAAGTCATGTGTGTACTCAAGATAAGTTTGGGGGAGCCAACAATAAGTCATGTGTGTACTCAAGATAAGTTTGGGGGACCCAACAATAAGTCATGTGTGTACTCAAGATAAGTTTGGGGGACCCAACAATAAGTCATGTGTGTACTCAAGATAAGTTTGGGGGAGCCAACAATAAGTCATGTGTGTACTCAAGATAAGTTTGGGGGACCCAACAATAAGTCATGTGTGTACTCAAGATAAGTTTGGGGGGACCCAACAATAAGTCATGTGTGTACTCTAGATAAGTTTGGGGGACCCAACAATAAGTCATGTGTGTACTCAAGATAAGTTTGGGGGAGCCAACAATAAGTCATGTGTGTACTCAAGATAAGTTTGGGGGACCCAACAATAAGTCATGTGTGTACTCTAGATAAGTTTGGGGGACCCAACAATAAGTCATGTGTGCACTCAAGATAAGTTTGGGGGACCCAACAATAAGTCATGTGTGTACTCAAGATAAGTTTGGGGGACCCAACAATAAATCATGTGTGTACTCAAGATAAGTTTGGGGGACCCAACAATAAGTCATGTGTGTACTCAAGATAAGTTTGGGGGACCCAACAATAAATCATGTGTGTACTCAAGATAAGTTTGGGGGACCCAACAATAAGTCATGTGTGTACTCAAGATAAGTTTGGGGGACCCAACAATAAATCATGTGTGTACTCAAGATAAGTTTGGGGGACCCAACAATAAATCATGTGTGTACTCAAGATAAGTTTGGGGGAGCCAACAATAAGTCATGTGTGTACTCAAGATAAGTTTGGGGGACCCAACAATAAGTCATGTGTGTACTCAAGATAAGTTTGGGGGACCCAACAATAAGTCATGTGTGCACTCAAGATAAGTTTGGGGGACCCAACAATAAGTCATGTGTGTACTCAAGATAAGTTTGGGGGACCCAACAATAAATCATGTGTGTACTCAAGATAAGTTTGGGGGACCCAACAATAAGTCATGTGTGTACTCAAGATAAGTTTGGGGGACCCAACAATAAATCATGTGTGTACTCAAGATAAGTTTGGGGGACCCAACAATAAGTCATGTGTGTACTCAAGATAAGTTTGGGGGACCCAACAATAAATCATGTGTGTACTCAAGATAAGTTTGGGGGACCCAACAATAAGTCATGTGTGTACTCAAGATAAGTTTGGGGACCCAACAATAAATCATGTGTGTACTCAAGATAAGTTTGGGGGACCCAACAATAAGTCATGTGTATACTCAAGATAAGTTTGGGGGACCCAACAATAAGTCATGTGTGTACTCAAGATAAGTTTGGGGGAGCCAACAATAAGTCATGTGTGTACTCAAGATAAGTTTGGGGGACCCAACAATAAGTCATGTGTGTACTCAAGATAAGTTTGGGGGACCCAACAATAAGTCATGTGTGTACTCAAGATAAGTTTGGGGGACCCAACAATAAATCATGTGTGTACTCAAGATAAGTTTGGGGGACCCAACAATAAGTCATGTGTGTACTCAAGATAAGTTTGGGGGACCCAACAATAAATCATGTGTGTACTCAAGATAAGTTTGGGGGACCCAACAATAAGTCATGTGTGTACTCAAGATAAGTTTGGGGGACCCAACAATAAGTCATGTGTGTACTCAAGATAAGTTTGGGGGACACAACAATAAGTCATGTGTGTACTCAAGATAAGTTTGGGGGACCCAACAATAAGTCATGTGTGTACTCAAGATAAGTTTGGGGGACCCAACAATAAGTCATGTGTGTACTCAAGATAAGTTTGGGGGACCCAACAATAAGTCATGTGTGTACTCAAGATAAGTTTGGGGGACCCAACAATAAGTCATGTGTGTACTCAAGATAAGTTTGGGGGACCCAACAATAAGTCATGTGTGTACTCAAGATAAGTTTGGGGACCCAACAATAAGTCATGTGTGTACTCTAGATAAGTTTGGGGGACACAACAATAAGTCATGTGTGTACTCAAGATAAGTTTGGGGGAGCCAACAATAAGTCATGTGTGTACTCAAGATAAGTTTGGGGGAGCCAACAATAAGTCATGTGTGTACTCAAGATAAGTTTGGGGGACCCAACAATAAATCATGTGTGTACTCAAGATAAGTTTGGGGGACCCAACAATAAGTCATGTGTGTACTCAAGATAAGTTTGGGGGACCCAACAATAAGTCATGTGTGTACTCAAGATAAGTTTGGGGGAGCCAACAATAAGTCATGTGTGTACTCAAGATAAGTTTGGGGGACCCAACAATAAGTCATGTGTGTACTCTAGATAAGTTTGGGGGACCCAACAATAAGTCATGTGTGTACTCAAGATAAGTTTGGGGGACCCAACAATAAGTCATGTGTGTACTCAAGATAAGTTTGGGGGACCCAACAATAAGTCATGTGTGTACTCAAGATAAGTTTGGGGGACCCAACAATAAGTCATGTGTGTACTCTAGATAAGTTTGGGGGACACAACAATAAGTCATGTGTGTACTCAAGATAAGTTTGGGGAGCCAACAATAAGTCATGTGTGTACTCAAGATAAGTTTGGGGGAGCCAACAATAAGTCATGTGTGTACTCAAGATAAGTTTGGGGGACCCAACAATAAATCATGTGTGTACTCAAGATAAGTTTGGGGGACCCAACAATAAGTCATGTGTGTACTCAAGATAAGTTTGGGGGACCCAACAATAAGTCATGTGTGTACTCAAGATAAGTTTGGGGGACCCAACAATAAGTCATGTGTGTACTCAAGATAAGTTTGGGGGAGCCAACAATAAGTCATGTGTGTACTCAAGATAAGTTTGGGGGACCCAACAATAAGTCATGTGTGTACTCAAGATAAGTTTGGGGGACCCAACAATAAGTCATGTGTGTACTCAAGATAAGTTTGGGGGACCCAACAATAAGTCATGTGTGTACTCAAGATAAGTTTGGGGGAGCCAACAATAAGTCATGTGTGTACTCAAGATAAGTTTGGGGGACCCAACAATAAGTCATGTGTGTACTCAAGATAAGTTTGGGGGACACAACAATAAGTCATGTGTGTACTCAAGATAAGTTTGGGGGAGCCAACAATAAGTCATGTGTGTACTCAAGATAAGTTTGGGGGAGCCAACAATAAGTCATGTGTGTACTCAAGATAAGTTTGGGGGACCCAACAATAAGTCATGTGTGTACTCAAGATAAGTTTGGGGGACCCAACAATAAGTCATGTGTGTACTCAAGATAAGTTTGGGGGACACAACAATAAGTCATGTGTGTACTCAAGATAAGTTTGGGGGAGCCAACAATAAGTCATGTGTGTACTCAAGATAAGTTTGGGGGAGCCAACAATAAGTCATGTGTGTACTCAAGATAAGTTTGGGGGACCCAACAATAAATCATGTGTGTACTCAAGATAAGTTTGGGGGACCCAACAATAAGTCATGTGTGTACTCAAGATAAGTTTGGGGGACACAACAATAAGTCATGTGTGTACTCAAGATAAGTTTGGGGGACCCAACAATAAATCATGTGTGTACTCAAGATAAGTTTGGGGGAGCCAACAATAAGTCATGTGTGTACTCAAGATAAGTTTGGGGGAGCCAACAATAAGTCATGTGTGTACTCAAGATAAGTTTGGGGGACCCAACAATAAGTCATGTGTGTACTCAAGATAAGTTTGGGGGACCCAACAATAAGTCATGTGTGTACTCAAGATAAGTTTGGGGGACCCAACAATAAGTCATGTGTGTACTCAAGATAAGTTTGGGGGACACAACAATAAGTCATGTGTGTACTCAAGATAAGTTTGGGGGACCCAACAAGAAATCATGTGTGTACTCAAGATAAGTTTGGGGGAGCCAACAATAAGTCATGTGTGTACTCAAGATAAGTTTGGGGGAGCCAACAATAAGTCATGTGTGTACTCAAGATAAGTTTGGGGGACCCAACAATAAGTCATGTGTGTACTCAAGATAAGTTTGGGGGAGCCAACAATAAGTCATGTGTGTACTCAAGATAAGTTTGGGGGACCC
>NC_084613.1:89003171-89008171 GCF_033978795.1 Nerophis ophidion
ACAATTTGGAGCCCCACCTGTGGTTTTTGTCCTCCATCTGCAGCGTGTAGTACATGTCGTCGGCCAGCAGGGCGCGGGTGTTGCTGGCGTTCTCGCCCCACTTCAGCTTCAGGCTCTGCGGCCTGCGGCGGAGCACTCCAGAGGGGGCGGGGCGGGCGGAAGGGGGTGTGTCCTCACCACAAGGGGCGGACTGGGAGGGCCGCAGCCGATGGCGTTCACCGCCTTGATCTGTACGCTGGGGACAAATACAAAACCAAACACGCCCATCAAAACGGACACTTTTTGAAATATCTGGCCAGCCTTCATCAGCCATCAAAATATGGAAAAGACGCTAATAGGAATGGGCTCCAAAATGCAAAATATGGAAAGGATGCCTAATAGGAATGGGCTCCAAAATGCAAAATATGGAAAATACGTTAATAGGAATGGGCTCCAAAATGCAAAATATGGAAAAGACGCTAATAGGAATGGGCTCCAAAATGCAAAATATGGAAAAGACGCTAATAGGAATGGGCTCCAAAATACAAAATGCAAAATATGGAAAAGACGCTAATAGGAATGGGCTCCAAAATGCAAAATATTGGAAAAGACGTTAATAGGAATGGGCTCAAAATGCAAAATATGGAAAAGACGCTAATAGGAATGGGCTCCAAAATGCAAAATGCAAAATATGGAAAAGACGCTAAATAGGAATGGGCTCCAAAATGCAAAATGCAAAATATGGAAAAGACGCTAATAGGAATGGGCTCCAAAATGCAAAATATGGAAAAGACGCTAATAGGAATGGGCTCCAAAATACAAAATGCAAAATATGGAAAAGACGCTAATAGGAATGGGCTCCAAAATGCAAAATATGAAAAGACGTTAATAGGAATGGGCTCCAAAATGCAAAATATGGAAAAGACGCTAATAGGAATGGGCTCCAAAATGCAAAATGCAAAATATGGAAAAGACGCTATAGGAATGGGCTCCAAAATGCAAAATGCAAAATATGGAAAAGACGCTAATAGGAATGGGCTCCAAAATGCAAAATATGGAAAAGACGCTAATAGGAGAATGGGCTCCAAAATGCAAAATATGGAAAAGACGCTAATAGGAATGGGCTCCAAAATGCAAAATATGGAAAAGACGCTAATAGGAATGGGCTCCAAAATGCAAAATATGGAAAAGACGCTAATAGGAAGGGGCTCCAAAATGCAAAATATGGAAAAGACGCTAATAGGAATGGGCTCCAAAATACAAAATATGGAAAGGATGCTAATAGGAATGGGCTCCAAAATGCAAAATATGGAAAATACGTTAATAGGAATGGGCTCCAAAATGCAAATGCAAAATATGGAAAAGACGCTAATAGGAATGGGCTCCAAAATGCAAAATATGGAAAAGACGCTAATAGGAATGGGCTCCAAAATGCAAAATATGGAAAAGACGCTAATAGGAATGGGCTCCAAAATGCAAAATATGGAAAAGACGCTAATAGGAATGGGCTCCAAAATACAAAATATGGAAAGGATGCTAATAGGAATGGGCTCCAAAATGCAAAATATGGAAAATACGTTAATAGGAATGGGCTCCAAAATGCAAAATGCAAAATATGGAAAAGACGCTAATAGGAATGGGCTCCAAAATACAAAATGCAAAATATGGAAAAGACGCTAATAGGAATGGGCTCCAAAATGCAAAATATGGAAAAGACGTTAATAGGAATGGGCTCCAAAATGCAAAGGTTGTTATTCTCTCACTTCCTTGCACCTGATGAGGTGATCAGCAGCTCAGTCACACACCTGCCGCCAAGGTGCAGCAGACATTTAGTCAGCTTCTCTCAGCGTTGTGCAGCTCAGGCAAAACAACAATATGGAATTTATACTTTATTATTACTTTTGTATCTTGCTTTTATGTAAATAGACCCTGCTTTTATAAATACTGTACATATTTATAATTTTAAACAGTAGTTACTTTTTTTTTTACAATTATTACATATAATATTTGAGATATGATACAATGGGTTGAAATGTTTATTATTGTGACATTTGCTGTCCCCTATTAAACCATTATTGTCCCCAATGAAACTAGTGGCTACATAAAAATGTACATTGTTAATAATTTTAGACAGTAGTTATGTTTTTAACAGCAATTACATACAATATCTAAGATATTACGATGGGTTCATATGTTTAGTATTGTGACATTTGCTGTCCCCTATTAAACCATTATTGTCCCCAATCAAACTAGTGGCTGCATAATAATCAACATTTTATAAAGCAATGTATACAGTAGTAAACAATTGTTTTACAATTATTACATGTCGTATTTAACATATAATATGATGTATTGAATTGTTTATTATTGTAATATTTTTGTCCCCTATTAAACCGTTATTGTCCCCAATGAAACTAGTGGCTGCATATTAAAATTAGTTTTTCAATGTGTTAATTATTTTATATACTTTTTGAGTTAATACAACAGATTTAAATGTTGACCACTGTGATACGTCCGTCCCCAATTGAACTTTTGTCACCAATTAAAGTTTTTAAGTCTTAAAAAAACCCAGAGTAGCAACATAATAATGCAATATTTTTAAATATTGTGTATGGTAGTTATGGTTCACAGCGATCACATATAATCTTTATAGAAATGGAATGGATTCAACTGTTTATTGTGTTATTTTTGTCCCCTATTAAAGCATTGATGCAGGGGGGGAGCTTTTATGGACTCCTGCGTGTTGGGACTACTATTGCAAAATATCAAATAGTCGCACACAAACACACAAACACACACAAGCGAGAGGAAAAACACCCGGCAAGTCATACATTTAGGTTGTGAATAATAATATTTCAAGTATCCTATTGCAGTAAATACAAGGAATTACCGTCATTGCGACGCTGACACACACACACACACACACACACACACACACACACACACACACACACACACACACACACACACACACACACACACACACACACACACACACACACACACACACACACCTAGTGGTTGCCATTATGCAAGAGAGCAAAGTGACATGGGAACACAAACAAGCTGGGAATGAAAACAAGTGTGTGTAATCACTCCTCCCACACACACACACACACACACACACACACACACACACACACACACACACACACACACACACACACACACACACACACACACACACACACACACACACACACACACACACACACACACACACACACACACACACACACACACACACGCGCGTACGCACTTAGAGATAACCACCTTTTGAGAAGGATGAGAAGAGCACTCGGGGATTGTGTCAGCAATAATATTTCTGGGAAGTAAAGAAGCTGACATTCTAACATCCAAAGATGTTCTTTCCAATACGATGATGGACTTGAAATGGATGACAGTGTCAGTGTCATTTAAATGAAATGGCAAGCGGTAGAAAATGGATGGATGGATGGGCTTTAGCAGCTCATCACAAAGGTCAGTGGTGGTGTCTGCATGCTGCCCCCCACTGGCCCAGCTGGTAACTGCACTGTTTTGCAATCACGGCAGTGAGAAATATTAATGCTGATAACTACATCCATCCATCCATTTTCTACCGCTTATTCCCTTTTTGGGGTCACGGGGGGCGCTGGCGCCTATCTCAGCTACAATCGGGCGGAAGGCGGGGTACACCCTGGACAAGTGGCCACCTCATGGCAGGGCCAACACAGACAGACAACATTCACACACTAGGGCAGATGTCCGATAATGGCTTTTTTTAGGCAGCGTGACTTTAGAACAGCCAACATTGTACTTCAGGTGAGGAGGCAGCGTGACTTTAGAACAGCCAACATTGTACTTCAGGTGAGGAGGCAGCGTGACTTTAGAACAGCCAACATTGTACTTCAGGTGAGGAGGCAGCGTGACTTTAGAACAGCCAACATTGTACTTCAGGTGAGGCAGCGTGACTTTAGAACAGCCAACATTGTACTTCAGGTGAGGAGGCAGCGTGACTTTAGAACAGCCAACATTGTACTTCAGGTGAGGCAGCGTGACTTTAGAACAGCCAACATTGTACTTCAGGTGAGGAGGCAGCGTGACTTTAGAACAGCCAACATTGTACTTCAGGTGAGGAGGCAGCGTGACTTTAGAACAGCCAACATTGTACTTCAGGTGAGGCAGCGTGACTTTAGAACAGCCAACATTGTACTTCAGGTGAGGCAGCGTGACTTTAGAACAGCCAACATTGTACTTCAGGTGAGGAGGCAGCGTGACTTTAGAACAGCCAACATTGTACTTCAGGTGAGGCAGCGTGACTTTAGAACAGCCAACATTGTACTTCAGGTGAGGCAGCGTGACTTTAGAACAGCCAACATTGTACTTCAGGTGAGGCAGCGTGACTTTAGAACAGCCAACATTGTACTTCAGGTGAGGCAGCGTGACTTTAGAACAGCCAACATTGTACTTCAGGTGAGGCAGCGTGACTTTAGAACAGCCAACATTGTACTTCAGGTGAGGCAGCGTGACTTTAGAACAGCCAACATTGTACTTCAGGTGAGGCAGCGTGACTTTAGAACAGCCAACATTGTACTTCAGGTGAGGCAGCGTGACTTTAGAACAGCCAACATTGTACTTCAGGTGAGGCAGCGTGACTTTAGAACAGCCAACATTGTACTTCAGGTGAGGCAGCGTGACTTTAGAACAGCCAACATTGTTCAAAGTGGACTGGACTCTCGGCAGAAAAGCCATTATCGGACATCTTTATACAGAATATTCTTTTGCATTTCCAACAAAACTCTCTTTGAGCCAAATTCGCATAGAAAAGACTGGGAGGTTGTTCCCAAGTTGCACAATTCCCACATTGGTCAACCTCTTGGCAGCTTTCCAACGTCCACACCTGCACATCCCAACTAACTCTCCCTAGTTCCCAAACCACATTTCAGTATTCCTGGACATTCAAACTTTCAAAACATTTCCAACGTCATCATCAGAGCTTTCACACACAATTCCTTCAGAAATATCCTAATTTTCTACAAAAT
>NC_084613.1:89013171-89025671 GCF_033978795.1 Nerophis ophidion
ATGGACTGGACTCTCACAATAATATCAGGATATAGTCAATTTCTGTATCGCACAGAGACAAAGCCACAATCTATCGATATATCGCCCATTTGACTCCAATATGTTATTGGTTAATTACATTTGAAATGAAATACATAAATGTTTGATCCAAATACCACTTGAATGATTCATGAATGGTTTTATTTATGCAATAACTTGGTTGTTACCTCGGCTTCAAAGCAGGATGGCATCAAACACTATCAGTAGCGATAAATAGTCTTTGCATCCAACCGAGGCGGCTCGTAAAAACGGTACATACCAGCTCCGTCCATGGTGTCCGCGTGAAATGACTTCCCTTCTTTATAACACATGATATCATGGATCAAACACATGATATCATGGATCAAACACATGATATCATGGATCAAACACATGATATCATGGATCAAACACATCAAACAGTCCCACTTGTATCAATGTCACAAAGGAAAAGACATCATCATCATTGATTTTTGAAAGATGTACCCGTACTATTTTGATATCAGTCTTTCAAAACAATGTACTTGTGGTGTTTTGACCTTTTGAGAATGATTGCGATGTTGAGATTCCACAAAACATCTGCCAACTAACCTGGTTTTGGAACTTAAGAAGGTCCCAACAGTGCCAAGTGGGAAACTTACAGGTTGAGCTTGTTTCGATCAATTTTACTCACGACTCTTCTTTTTCTTCTTTTGGTGTTTTTTTTGACCGAGGGCCCCATGCACAAAATCCCAGGAGCCTTAAACTCGACTCAGCAGCCCCACCTGTTGTTGTGGAGTAGCAACTACAGGTGCAAGAGTGTGGATCACGGAGGCTGCAACTTTACTAACCTTGAACATCTATGTTTTTATACTTCAACTATTTTGTTTTTGATTGAAGAAAATTGTTTTTTTTTACTTGCAAATATTTATTTTGTTATTTTACTTTTGAAGAAAAAGTATTTTTCTACTTGCAAATTATTTTTTAATTGAAGAGAATTGTTTATATGCTTCCAAATACTTTTTTAACTCCCCAAAAAATTCGACTTGCAAATTGTTTTTTTAATTGAAGAAAATTGTTTTTATACTTAGGAATAGTATTTGTACTTGCAAAATATTATTGTTATACTTGTAAGTCGTTTTTTTATTGAAGAAAATTGTTTATATACTTGCGTATACTGTTTTTACTTGCACAAATTATTTTTCTACACTAGCCAATCGTTATTTTTTTTATTCTTTATCATTATTAATCAGTCCAACAAAATAATACACAATTATACCATAATAATACAATTCCAATTCCAAAACCAAAGCTGGCCCAGCAACATTCAGAATAGTAATCAACAGAGCAATTAAGAGGACAAACAACATGACACAAAACAATCCAAAAATAGCCAAACAAGCTCACAGCCATTTATAAAAAAATAAAATCCAAACATTTTAAAAATGTACCATAGAATATGTCTTTTACTTTCAAAAAAATTATAGTTATACTTGCGAATCGTATTTTTAATTGAAGAAAATTGTTTTTTTTACTTGCAGAAAATTATTTTTATACTTACAAAGTCATTTTTTATTAAAAAAAAATTTTTATACATTTTTTTTTCATTGAGGACAATTATTTATGTACTCACGAACTGTTTTTATAATAGCAGAAAATAGTTTGTATACAAATAGTTTTTATTTTACTTGCAAATATATATATATTTTTTAAATATTTTGTATACGTGCGAATAATTTTTTTATGTATAATTGTAAATATTTTTTTCATTGAAGAAAATTATTTTTCTGCTTGCAAATTGTTTTTTTAATTGGAGAGAATTGTTTGTATGCTTGTAAATGTTTTTTTTTACATGCAAAAAACTATTTTTCGGTTTGTGAATATTTTTTTTAAATGAAAAAATTGTTTTTATGCTCGCAAATTGTTTTTTTAGTTGCAGACAATTATTGTTATACCCGCAAATCCTTTAAAAAAAAAAAAAAAAAGGTTATACTTGTGAATCCTTTTTTTAATGTCATTAAATATATGTATGATTGCAAAAAAATGTTTTCCCTGAAAAAAAAAAATTTTGACTTGCAAATTGAATTTTTAATTGGAGAAAATTGTTTATACTCTTGTGAATAGTTTTTTTACTCGCAAAAAATATTTTTTCTACTTGTTAATCGTTTTTTTTATTGAACAAAATATTTTTTATACTTGTGAACTGTTTTTTACTTCCAGAAAATTATTGTAATGGCAAATAATTTTTTATTTAGAGAAAAAAGGTTTTATACCTGTGAAAAAATGTTTGAATGGAAAAAAAAAGATGTTTTTATGATTAAAAATACTTTTTCTAATTGAAGAAAATAATTTTTTACTTGCAAATAGTTTTTTTAACTGAACAATACTCGAGGATCAATTTCTGTTTAAAGAAAACAGTTTTTGTACTTGTGAGTAATATTTTTAATGGAATTTTATTTTTTATAATTGCAAATACTTATTTTAATTTAAATGAAGAAAACTATTTTCTACTGGCAAATTGAATTTTTAATTGAAGAAAATTGTTTATAGGCTTTTTTACTTGCAAAAAATAATTGTTCTACTTGTCAATCGTTTTTTTTCAATTAAAAAATAGTTTTTATACTTGACAATTGTTTTTTTTACTTGCAATAAATTACTGTTATACTTGTGAATTTTTTTTTTTTAATTGAAGATAATTATTTGTGTACTTGTGAATCTTTTGGAATGGAAGAAATGTCTTTTTATACTTATGTGCGGAACAAATATACTTTTATTCTTGAACATAGTTGTTTTTTCTTGCAGAAAACATACATTTGTGAATCGTTTTTTTCATCAAAGAAAATCTTTTTTTTCCAGCCCACCTGAGAGGGATAAGCCGTAGAAAATGGATGAATCCTTGGACGTGAGTCAAAACATTTTTGCGTGTTTGTGGAGTTTTATCAGTAATTGGGCCTTCACCACAAACAAGCTTGTTTCCATTTAAAATGCGGGTCGAAAGCCACCCGGTGCATTGTGGGTGACCTCAACTTGTGGTTCATTATGCCAATCAGACCAAAGTGGTGAGAAAAACTGAAAAAAAAACCCACAAGCGCTTTCCGGCCGTTGCATGCTGGGAAAACTGCAGCGGCGGCGGCGCGGCGCTCCAAGGGGACGATGAGGACGATACGAGGCTGCTAAATTAGAGCTCCATTAGGGCTGAAGCGCTCTGATTAGAGCAGGCGGGGTAAACACGGCAGGCAGCCAGAGGGCGATTAAGGCGGCACAAACTAGTGAAATACATCCACCTACCCCATTCCAACTGCACCTCCTTGTGTTTGGCTTTACCCACAATCCTCGGCGGCTGGCAGGGCCCCGGCGGCACGCTTAAAGTGCGGACTGGGACGCTGGTGGCGCACTTGAGGAGGGGAGGAGAGGAGAGGAGAAGGTGTGACGTCACGCTGAAGCTCTGATGGCGTGGAAACCTGCAGGAGCCCAGGACTACCTGACTGTGGCCCCCCGTGGTGATGCTGCACACCCGCAGCTTGTACACGCTGCCCGCCGACAGACGCTCGCACACGCACTCTGTCCATGGCCCGCTGTACGCCACTTCCCATTGGCTCGCTGCGCGCACGCACACACACACACACGCACACACACACACACACACACACACACACCACACACACACACACACACACACACAGTTGAAAAAAACATCATCCGCTCACCTCATTTTTCTTGTGCCGCAAATGTAGAAAATGATGAGTATTTAAGCTTTGTTGGGGTTTTGTCTTCACATTCCAGTGTTTATCTTGTTGCCTTTAAAGAACAAATACGTCCGTTCTCCCTCCTTAGTCTTCACCCTGTTTCTACTTGCAAGTTGCTGTGTGTGTGTGTGTGTGTGTGTGTGTGTGTGTGTGTGTGTGTGTGTGTGTTGACCAACATGAGCCGCGGCTTGTGTGCCAGCAGTGTGACCTCATCATGTCGATGAAAATAAATAAATACAAATAATAAATAAAGACATATACAACATACATACACACACATATACATATATTAAATTATTATTGCTTTTTCTTGACCTTCTGCCTATGTTTACATACTTTTTACCACATTTTACGGACGTTTACCTATCATATTTGATTGATTATGTTTATTAATTGACCTACTTGTTACCTTCTTCTGCCTGTTCACCTACTTTATACCATCTTTTACAAATGTTGACCTATTCTTTATATTTATTTCATCATATGTTTTTGTTTACCTACTTGTTTACCTTCTTCTGCCTATGTTTACATACTTCATACCATATTTTACTAACATTTACGGATTATATTTGATATATTATTATGTTTTTTAATTGACCTACTTGTTTACCTTCTTCTGTCTGTTACCTACTTTATAGCATCTTTTACAAATGTTGACCTATTCTTTATATTTATTTGGTTTATTTAAAAGATTCCTTTTTTGATTATTTACCAACTTATTTACTTTCTTCTGCCAATGTTTAACAATATTTTACTTATGTTTAGCTATTCCTTTTATTTCTTTTTTAATAATTATGATTTGTGTTTGTTTACCTAGGTGTTTACTTTCTTCTGGGTATGTCTCACAAACTTTGTACCATGTTTTACTTGTTTACCTATTCTTTACATTTATTTGGTTTATCTTAATTATTACTTTTTGTTTGTTTACCGACTTTGTACATTTTTTCTGCCAGTTTACTAACGTTTTACCATGTTTTCCTATTCCTTTTATTTCTTTTTTAATAGTTAAGATTGTTGTTAGTTTACCTATGTGTTTACTTTCTTCTGCCTATGTTTAACAAACTTTATACCATGTTTTACTTATGTTGACCTCTTCTTTACATGTATTTGGTTGATCTGAATTGTTACTTTTTGTTCATCCTAATTATTACTTATTGTTTGTTTTCCTACTTGTTTACTTTTTTCTGCCTATGTTTACCAATTTTTTACTTATGTTTACCGATTCCTTGTATCTATTTTTTAATAATTATGATTTGTGTTTGTTTACCTTGGTGTTTACTTTCTTCTGGCTGTGTTTAACAAACTTTATATCATGTTTTACTTATGTTGACCTATTTACTTTTATTTGGTTGATCTAAATGACTCCTTTTGTTTTGTTTACCTACGTGTTTACTTTTTTCTGCCTATGTTTACCAACGTTTTACTTATGTTTAGCTATTCCTTTTTATTCATTTTTTATAATGATTATTTTTGTTTGTTTACCTACTTCTGCCTACGTCACAGGGTCACCAACACCAGGTCGCCCGTAAGGACCAGATGAGTCGCCCGCTGGCCTGTTCTAAAAATAGCTCAAATAGCAGCACTTACCAGTGAGCTGCCTCTATTTTTTAAATTGTATTTATTTACTAGCAAGCTGGTCTCGCTTTGCTGGACATTTTTAATTCTAAGAGAGACAAAACTCAAATAGAATATTTGAAAGACTTGGTCTTCACTTAAATAAATTCATTTATATTTTTACTTTGCTTCTTATAACTTTCAGAAAGACAATTTTAGAGAAAAAATACAACCTTAAAAATGATTTTAGGATTTTTAAACACATATACCTTTTTACCTTTTAAGTTCCTTCCTCTTCTTTCCTGACAATTTCAATCAATGTTCAAGTAAATTTATTTGTTTTCTTTTAAAGAATAATAAATACATTTTAATTTAATTCTTCATTTTAGCTTCTGTTTTTTTCAACAAATAATATTTGTGAAATATTTCTTCAAACTTATTATGATTGAAATTTAATAAAAATATTCTGGCAAATCTACAAAATCTGTAGAATCAAATTTAAATCTTATTTTAAAGTCTTTTGAATTTCTTTTAAAAAATGTTGTTCTGGAAAATCTAGAAGAAATAATGATTTGTCTTTGTTAGAAATATAGCTTGGTCCAATTTGTTATATATTCTAACAAAGTGCAGATTGGATTTTAACCTATTTAAAACATGTCATCAGAATTCTAAAATTAATCTTACACAGGAAAAATGACTAATGATGTTCAATAAATTCTTTTTTTAATGTTTTCAAAAAGATTCAATTTAGCTAGTTTTTCTCGGTTGAATTTTGAATTTTAAAGAGTCGAAATTGAAGAGAAACTATCTTTCAAAATTTACTTTTCTTTTTTTGTGTGTTTTCTCCTCTTTTAAAACGTTCAATGAAGTGTTTTTTTCATCATTTATTCTCTACAAAAACTTTCCGTAAAAGGAAAAAAAATATACGACGGAATGACGGACAGAAATACCCATTTTTTATATATATATAGATTCATTTATTAAAAGGAAATTGAGCAAATTGGCTATTTCTGGCAATGTATTGAAGTGTGTATCAAACTGGTGGCCCTTGGCATGAATCAGTAGCCAAGAAGTAGTTCCTGGTTTCAAGAAGGTTGCTGACCCCTGACCTACGTTAACCTACATTACACCAAATTTGACAAATGTTTACCTATTCTTCTTATTTATTCTAGTTATTTATTTTGTTTTCCCTTCTCCTGCCTATATTAAACTTTTCCATACCATATTTGGCTTTTGTTTATGTATTCCAATTTGTTTTTTTTTTGTCTAAATGCTTTTTCTGTAGTTAAAAAACTATCATCCCCCGCTGAGATTTTGTTGCTTGATTTAGTGCTTGAGAGAAAAAAGATGTACACGACACACACACAAAGAGAAGCAAAATGAAGCGGCCTCAAAGTAGGTCAAAAGCCCAAGAAGAAGATCCGGGCCTGGAGCGGCAAGGGTTAATAAAGTCTAGTTCCAGATGAGGGAGCTCCAAGTGGACTTTAATTAGCAGCCTCTGCTTTCATTTGTTGCCATTAAGACAAAGAAGAGAACATTGGATGTTCCTGCAGGCAATGAAGCGGATGTTGGACAAGACAGGATGGAGCGTGCAATAAAAGAACTCACCTGGTGAACAATGTTGGAGAGGACAGGATGGAGCGTGCAATAAAAGAACTCACCTGGTGAACAATGTTGGAGAGGACAGGATGGAGCGTGCAATAAAAGAACTCACCTGGTGAACAATGTTGGACAAGACAGGATGGAGCGTGCAATAAAAGAACTCACCTGGTGAACAATGTTGGACAAGACAGAATGGAGCGTGCAATAAAAGAACTCACCTTGTGAACAATGTTGGAGAGGAACAGAGCGTGCAATAAAAGAACTCACCTTGTGAACAATGTTGGAGAGGAACAGAGCGTGCAATAAAAGAACTCACCTGGTGAACAATGTTGGAGAGGAACAGAGCGTGCAATAAAAGAACTCACCTTGTGAACAATGTTGGAGAGGAACAGAGCGTGCAATAAAAGAACTCACCTTGTGAACAATGTTGGAGAGGAACAGAGCGTGCAATAAAAGAACTCACCTTGTGAACAGCCCTCGCAGATCTCCAGCAGATAGGTGAGCGCGTCCGAGCCTCCGTCGTCCCGAGGCGGTTCTGACGGGGGGCAGAAAGAAGGCGTGGTCAGGAAGATGAGGTGTGAGATGGTGGCCAGGACGCTCACCCCAGGTGACGGTGAGGGTGCAGGGCGTGGACGCCACCACGCACGGCGCAGAGGGCGGTCCTGGCTTGTCCGGGTTGGTGGTGCACACCAGGACCTCGCTGGGACTGCTCCTGCCTTCCATGTTGGATGTGATGAGCTGCGGGCGGACACAGAAAAGTTGCTGCTGATGTCACAATCCCTGCACTCCTTACTTCTTGCACACCAGGAAAAAGATGAAACACAAACTCAGACCAGGTTTCGGACTAGAAGTTGCACTTCAAGTCCTTTCGCGTTCTCAAAACTCAACTTTGTGCCTCATAACCCGGCGTGGAAACATTTTGGTTGTGCTTACCGACCTCGAAGCAATTTTATTTGCTACATGGTGTCATGATAAGTGCGACCAGAAGATGGCAGTCACACATAAGAGATAGGTGTAGACAAAGCATTTTGTAGCCTACTAAAAGGAGGTCAAGTTATTTTCAAACATTTTAATATTAGTGTCCTCATACAACTTTTTCACTTGCAGTACCACACCGATACTGGAGCCTTGGATATTAACCCATACCGATACTGACCTAATACGATATCAGCAGGAATGAGACTACTCGTATTTTCCGGACTATAAGGCGCACTTAAAATCCTTTTTTGTCCCTCAAAACTCCACAGTATGCCTTATTGTCAGAATAATTGTTTATAAATGATCACAAAACTTTGTGTTTCCATATGAGTGGAGGACAAAAGCAGTCTTTGATCCAACCAATCAAAAGGCTTGTAAAACTCCACTGTTTAGGAAGGGAAGCAACATGAAGGTGTCGGTTTCTTTGATGTATTGTAAGCCACAGAAAGATTTTGTCATGACCCGAAATCTACAAATGGAGAGGACGCTAGACCCAGGGACATTTTCTTTGAACCGTTTTACGACCTTTTGTAACCAGAGGCTGTTTAGAAAGATCTTTTGCCACGTAAGCAGGGTAATGCGCCCAAATAAAAGAGGAGGCGTACAATCTTTGGTCAGAGCGTGGTGACTCAGTACAAAGGTACAGGTGTACTACGCCTTTCTCCTCATGGAGCCAAATTTAATTATGTCTCTGTTTGATTCCTTGCTTCTTGTCTTGTTTAATAGATGTCATCAGTGTTTGAACCTGACATTTATAATATACGGCATAATTCTGGTTTCCCTTATCGACCTGGAAGCTATTTTATTTGGGACATGGTGAAATGGTAAGTGTGACCAGTAGATGGCTTTCAAACATAAGAGATACGTGTAGACTGCAATATGATAAACAAACTGTCGGCTTCGTATGAATTATTTGCATTGAAATTTGCTAATATTTTTGCTCATTATGCTTACATTTTTAGTGTTGTTTTTTTATCGTCTTGATTTTATTTCAACAATATGCTGCGGGCTGTAAATGGCCCACAGGCCACACTTTGGACACCCCTGTTCTAAAGTAATGTTGCCCTTACTTAAGTACAATGGGTGTAATTTGGGTGGTCTACCCACCTCTGGCCTGCTCCTTGCTTGCTCTCATCCTCCAGTGATAATGCTACTTGATAATGATACTAATGTGTGAATTAATATAAACAAACAACATGCATGGAGAGGAGTAAGACGAGGTGGTCGGGGCATCTGGTCAGGATGCCCCCCGGACGCCTCCCTCGGAAGGTGTTTCGGCCACGGAGAAGAGCCAGGACACGTTGGGAAGACTTTGTCTCTAAAAAAACAGCGTGACTCACCCTGAATTTATACTGCGTGCTCCTCTTCAGGCCTTCTACAGTACAGCTGGTCTTTTCTCCAGTGTACTTGGGGTGGAAGTCCGCCCCCTGGGAGCAGTGAGAGGCGCTCATTAGCACGCTCCCACCTTCTGTGTTGTCCGGCTGCAAACTTACGCTGTCGTCCTCCCGCATCTCCAGCGTGTACTTCAGCTGCTCATCATTGGGGCTGCCCTCGGGTCGCCCCCACTCCAGGGCCACCCAGGACACCCCCGCCCGCACCAGACGTGGTGCCAGAGGCAGGGCGGGCAAGGTGCCCATGGTGTAGCAGACCACCTCCGGGCTGAAGCCGCTGCAGGAGCCAAGCAAAACATAAGATTAAAATGAAATAAATAAGACTAAATAAAATAAAAGACAATAAAAGATAAACAAAATCTAATAAAATAAAATATTTTTTAAAAACAGCTTTTGTATTTGCATTTAATCATTATAAATACGTAACTGCGGCCAAATAATTATCCAATAAATATGATTCTCCCAAAAAAATACAAAAAATAAATAAAAATATAGCTATGGCATATAAAAAAAATCAAAGGCAACATTGATTCATTTTGCACATTGATTGATTGATTGATTGACACATTTATTAGTAGATTGCACAGTACAGTACATATTCCGTACAATTGAGCACTAAATGGTAACACCCCAATAAGTTTTTCAACTTGTTTAAGTCGGGGTCCACCTTCATCCATTCATGTTAAAACATGACATGCTAATCCAATGTAGCTCAATATACTGCAGGACTGGACCGTCAGGACACAAATAATAATCACTTACTTTGATTGACATCTAATAGACAATTAATAACACTATTATTCCTCATTTGAAAGCATGACTATTTATTGTACCACCAAAAAGTCATTTTTAAATCTAATTTAAGAAAACAAACTTGGATTTATGCTCATAGTTACTGGCAGCTTCAATTATTGATTTAAAGTCATATTCATTCATATTTATATTACATTTGTCTGCAGTTTAAAAAAATGGTTAACACATTAACACCAAAAACATTTAGATTATATAAACACACACACACACACACACACACACACACACACACACACATAGACACACACAGACACACACACACATTTGGCAAGTCAGGCGTTGATGTAAAAGTGACCTTGTGCCGATGTCGTTGTGCGCCGCCAGCCTGAAGTTGTAACCACAGGCGGGGAAAAGTCGTGTGAGTTTGCAGTGTCGCTGGCTGCCAAAGTAACATTCCCCAAAAACACTCTTCTTCTTGCCCTGGACAACATGACACAAAGAACATAGGAGGCAGCATCAGTGAGCATGTATGTGGCTGTAGGCAAACCCCTGCTCTTAAGGTGGCCTTATTGTCAGCATCCATCTAACTTGGCATGTACTTTAAAGTCAACTTACTAGAGTGCTGCATGTTACTTTTGCTGACTCAGCATTTTTCAATGCACATGGTATATCAATATTTTATATATATATACTTTTATATATATATATGTGTATATATATATGTATATATACATACGTTGGCCCTGCGATAGGGTGGCGACTTGTCCAGGGTGTACCCTGCCTTCCGCCCGATTGTAGCTGAGATAGGCGCCAGCGCCCCCCGCGACCCCGAAAGGGAATAAGCGGTAAAAAATGGATGGATGGATGGATACATATATGTGAATATTTATGTATATATATATATACATATATGTGTATATTCATGAATATATATATATATATACATATATATATACATATGTGTGTGAGTATATATGTATATATATATATATACACGTATATATATATATATATATATGTGAATATTTCTGTATATATATATATATATATATATATGTATATACACACACACACACACACACATATATATATATATATATATATATATATATATATATATATATATATATATGGGTTATCATTGTCACCAACATCCCACTGGGTGTGAGTTTTTCCTTGCCCTTATGTGGGCCTACCAAGGATGTCGTAGTGGTTTGTGCAGCCCTTTGAGACACTAGTGATTTAGGGCTATATAAGTAAACATTGATTGATTATATATATATATATATATATATATACATACACACACACACACAAACATATATACATATACATATATAAATATATATATATATACACACATTATATATATGTGTGCATATACTGTATGTGTGTGTGTGTGTGTATAATACACACACACACACACACATTTTGTACCCCAGGCTGCACTCTGGATAGTACTGTTTGAGTGTTTGAGACCAATAATAACAACATTTGCTTTTATAAAAACGATAAAAAGCAAGTGAAGCCACAAGAAAAAAAACCCAGCCAGATGTTAATAATTCCATCAACATGTGACATATTTGGATGCAGACCCACCCACCTCATCCCACTCCAGCAGGTAGTTTGTGATTTTGGATCCGTTGTCGCCTGGTGGCTGTGGAAAAGTGTCAAGAAGTCCAATTAGTGCAGTGGTCGGGACTACATTTGACCAGAAAGATACTGTAAATGTATGCTGGCTACATTACCTTCCACTGTAAAGTGAGTGTGCTTTTAGTGCGGTGGGACAGTTTGGGCGCCAGCGGGACGTCGGGAACGCCGCAGTGTGTCGTGAAGGAGGTGGCCTCGCTGCACGCGCCGCGCGCCGAGTTGAAGAGTGCACACACGCTGCAGGCGGGGAGAGAAGGCGGGGAGGTGAGGCCGAGGAACAGGAAGTGCCAGCAGGAATCCAAGGTGGCGCGACACCACTTACCGTACGTGATAGTCCGTGGCGGCTCGTAGATCTTTCACGTGGAACTCCACGTCTTCGCCACTTTTAGAGCAGACCAAAACAGTGAGAGGCCGCGACGTCACGCAGGACGACAATAAAGCTCCTACCTGTAAATAAGGCGGTACTTCCCCTCGCGCCCTTTGTCCGAGAGAAAGACCTCGTAGGAGCACGACGCCTGCACGCCGTTGCCGTGTCGGCTCGCCAGGCCTTCGGGCGGCGACCAAGACAAGCGCGCCGACCGGGCCTGCAAGTTGGACACCTGGCAAAACACAGGAAATATTACATCACCTGATATAAAAAAGACAAAAGCGGTGAAGGTGGCACGTTGTGTAAATGGAAAATTAAAACAAATACAAGGATTTGCAAATCCTTTTCAATAGAATAGACTGCAAAGACAAGACAGTTAATGTTCAAACTGACAAACTTCATCTTTTTATGCAAATAATGTCATGTTTTGTGGTCACGTTCTGTTTTGTTTTTGGATTCATT
>NC_084613.1:89030671-89033171 GCF_033978795.1 Nerophis ophidion
AGAGACTATTATTGAAAAATAAACAAGTGTTCCGAACCCTGAACAAAGCTGTCACGTCGGTGAAAAGAGTCCTCCACAATAACTTTTGGGATGATATATCGACTTACTCGGTAAGACATCGCTCTCATGGCCTTAGCAACATCGAGGAGGGTGGCAGGAACCCTACCACTCAAAAAACTACAAATGTGCTGATTTGCTTTATGGCATACGTCACTCCCCTCCTCTCCATTAGTTAAAAAGACAAAAGTCGGTGCGAAAGCCTACGTGCCAACAGAAAACAAAAAGAAGTAGAAGAACGCCTACGTGCAACTACCGCTATCATGGCCGAAGCTCCAAAACAACCAAAGAAATGAAAAGTTTAGTCTGAGGAGACAAAAAAAGAAGGATAGAGCTTGCCTGAATAAAAGGACAGTCAGGATCAACATTTATTTTTTATTTTCAATCTATGAATGTACAACCTTTTATTTTTAATCTATGAATGTACAACTGTTTGTTTGCTTTGTTGATCATCGACCGAAGAACAATAAAACTTGACAGTGCACAACATTGCCCCAGGTTTTCACTCGCTGAAATGAATTCAGAGACAAGGAGGGGTTTCAGACCGATGCTGCCTTGGTTCTGTTCCTGCTTGACTAGTAAGTAACTTGTAAGTAAGTGAGGTTTTAACGCAACATACTTTCAATTCATGGGAACGTTTTACCAACAAAAACCTGGTAGCGCTAGGGGATCACCGGTATCCCCAATAGTAGCACATCTTTACATGGAGGACAAGGAAAGGAGAGATCTGAGCACTTTTAAGGGAACAGCACCAAGTCCTTGGTAAAGATATGTGGATGACTAACAAGTCTTCAACGAGGACATTAACTCAGTGGACAAAAACATCCAGTTCACCCGTGAGGATGTCAGACAGTAAGTTGCCTTTTTTGAACTCTGACTTCCACATCGGAGCGAACAGGTGCCTCCATGTCAGGGTTTACAGAAAACCCACACATACGGATCAATACCTACTTTTGGACTCACCACCCAGTGGAATACAAACCGGGTCTTATCAGAATCCTACAACGCAGAGCTGATAAAGTCCTCAGAATCCTACAACGCAGAGCTGATAAAGTCCCTAGCAGCCCACAGGCCAAAGAAGAAGAGCCAAGTGCATCCAGTTCTAGAAGAAGAGAGAACAGGGTAAAGTAAGGAGGAAAGAGGTGACAGATGCAAAAGTATTGCCATGCCATGTGTATCAGGATCAGGTCTCTCGGAGAAACTCAGAAGATCCACTTCAAGTCCACTTCAGACCAGGCAACCCCCTGAGGCAGTGGTGCATCCTAAAGACCGGATACCCCAAACACAACAACCACTAAGCCGACGAATGGCACAGCATAGACGGGCATACCCTTCTCAAGACGGGCATACCCTTCTTAAGACGGGCATACCCTTCTCAAGACGGGCATACCCTTCTTAAGACGGGCATACCCTTCTTAAGACGGGCATACCCTTCTTAAGACGGGCATACCCTTCTTAAGACGGGCATACCCTTCTCAAGACGGGCATACCCTTCTTAAGACGGGCATACCCTTCTCAAGACGGGCATACCCTTCTCAAGACGGGCATACCCTTCTCAAGACGGGCATACCCTTCTTAAGACGGGCATACCCTTCTCAAGACGGGCATACCCTTCTCAAGACGGGCATACCCTTCTTAAGACGGGCATACCCTTCTCAAGACGGGCATACCCTTCTCAAGACGGGCATACCCTTCTTAAGACGGGCATACCCTTCTCTCAGCTGTCTACCTGCACCTCAGGGAGGTACATCACTCCTTTGACAACAAAAACAGCAAGATTCTGGACTGAGAGGCTGGATAGTGGAAGCCATCTATGTCAAGGTTGAAAAATACTCCTGAACAGAGCTGGTCGTCTGCGACACCACCTGTCTACCACATACAAGACTGTCCTTTCAACCATTCCTAAAAAGACTCTGCTATTCAGCATCTAACAAATAACAGGAGTTAAACATACTCTTGTCACAGAAAGGGAAGGGTATGACATTTGTTTACAACTGAATGGAACGCTCAAGTGGGTGATTCGGACTAATTTGGACTGGTATTGGTCCATCCAAAGCAATCCTTCCGCCAGACCATACCTCAATGCTAACCAATGACTGACGCTGGAATCAGATAGATAGATAGATAGATAGATAGATAGATAGATAGATAGATAGATAGATAGATAGATAGATAGATAGATAGTACTTTATTGATTCCTTCAGGAGAGTTCCTCCAGGAAAATTAAAATTGACAGTAGGATTGCTCGTTTGCATCTCAACAGTTGTTTTTTTTCACTATGATGGGGCGGAAACATCCTGGCCCAGGCACACCCTCTTGGTGTATACATATTTGGGGTCTTGGCACCGGCCGCTAGACTAGATCTGACCAACCTAAGTCTGAGACTATAACTGATCAATCTAAGTCTGAGACTAGATCTGACCAATCTAAGTCTGAGACTAGA
>NC_084613.1:89043171-89048171 GCF_033978795.1 Nerophis ophidion
CACATCCACACACACATTCACACACACATTCACACACACATTCACGCACACATTCACGCACACATTCACGCACACATTCACGCACACATTCACGCACACATTCACGCACACATTCACACACACATTCACACACACATTCACACACACATTCACACACACATTCACACACACATTCACACACACATCCACACACACATTCACACACACATTCACACACACATTCACGCACACATTCACGCACACATTCACGCACACATTAACGCACACATTCACACACACATTCACACACACATTCACACACATTCACACACACATTCACACACACATTCACACACACATTCACACACACATTCACACACACATTCACACACACATTCACACATTCACACACACACACACACATTCACACACACATTCACACATTCACACACACATTCACACACACATTCACACACACATTCACACACACATCCACACACACATTCACACACACATTCACACACACATTCACACACACATTCACGCACACATTCACGCACACATTCACGCACACATTCACACACACATTCACACACACATTCACACACATTCACACACACATTCACGCACACATTCACGCACACATTCACACACACATTCACACACACATTCACACACATTCACACACACATTCACGCACACATTCACGCACACATTCACGCACACATTCACACACACATTCACACACACATTCACACACACATTCACACACACATTCACACACACATCCACACACACATTCACACACACATTCACACACACATTCACACACACATTCACACACACATTCACACACACATTCACACACACATTCACGCACACATTCACGCACACATTCACGCACACATTCACGCACACATTCACACACATTCACACACACATTCACACACATTCACACACACATTCACGCACACATTCACGCACACATTCACACACACATTCACACACACATTCACACACATTCACACACACATTCACACACACATTCACACACACATTCACGCACACATTCACGCACACATTCACACACACATTCACACACACATTCACACACACATTCACGCACAGATTCACGCACAGATTCACGCACTCATTCACACACACATTCACACACACATTCACACATTCACACACACATTCACACATTCACACACACATTCACACACACATTCACACACACATTCACACACACATTCACACACACATCCACACACACATTCACACACACATTCACACACACATTCACACACACATTCACACACACATTCACGCACACATTCACGCACACATTCACGCACACATTCACACACACATTCACACACACATTCACACACATTCACACACACATTCACGCACACATTCACGCACACATTCACACACACATTCACACACACATTCACACACATTCACACACACATTCACACACACATTCACACACACATTCACACACACATTCACGCACACATTCACACACACATTCACACACACATTCACACACACATTCACGCACACATTCACGCACACATTCACACACACATTCACACACACATTCACACACACATTCACACACACATTCACACACACATTCACACACACATTCACGCACAGATTCACGCACACATTCACGCACACATTCACACACACATTCACACACACACATTCACGCACACATTCACACACACATTCACACACACATTCACACACAGAATCACGCACACATTCACACACACATTCACACACACATTCACGCACACATTCACACACACATTCACACACACATTCACACACACATTCACGCACACATTCACGCACACATTCACACACACATTCACACACACATTCACACACACATTCACACACACTTTCACACAGTGATGGCAGGAGCGCTCCCCAGGACCCATCAGGAGCAAGGATGAAGTGTCTTGCAAGGACACAACGGACGTGGTTAGGATGGTAGAAGGTGGGGATTGAACCAGGAACCCTCAGATTGCTGGCACAGCCACTCTACCAACTTCGCCACGTTGTCCCTTGCATGAATATAATCGCCCTGCAGTGAGGTGGCGACTTGTCCAGTGTGTACGCCGCCTTCCGCGGCACCAAAGGGAATAAACGGTAGTAAATGGATGGATGGATGGATGGATTAATATAATAATAATAATACTAGTAATATTTGTTCTGACATCCCTAATGTCCATAATGGCAAACAATATTTGTCAGAAAATGATAAATGAATAAAAAGAAAATAAATAGGAAAAAATGTTTATATTTGTTATTTATTATATTATTATTTCTATCATAACATTGTTACTATTATTTAAGAGATGTATTAATATAATTATAATACTAGTAATATCCCTGATGTCCATGATGACAAACAGTATTTGTTGTAAAAATGATGTAAATAATTGAATAAATGATAGAAGCGTGCATGTAAAAGCCTGAAGAAAGGTGGAAGACAACCACCCATGAAGGAAGGTGGGCGTGGTCGTTGTTGTTATTATTATTGTTGTTGTTGTGTTGATAATGGCTGCGATGTTCACCTGTAGCCGTTGTGGGCGGGTCCCGGACTGCTTTTGTAGACGGAGGACGGAGGCGAGTTGAGTCTGTTCTGTCGCTCCAGTTGTCTTTGCTCTTTCATCTTTTTGGGCTGAGGTTTGCTGTAAGTCTCCTCGCGGATGAAGTTGGACATGCCGTAGACGGGGATGATCTCGGGGTCGCCGTACATGGGGTGCAGGTGGTGCTGGTAGTACTGGTGGGTCAGCTCGCCCGGGCTGACGGGCGGGTAGAAGGAGTGGGAGTTGGGGATGAAGTGGGGGTGGGCCAGGTAGGGCGGCAGGTGGTGCGTGGGCGACAACGCGGGGGAGTAGGAGGGGGGGTAACACTCGGGAGACTGGGGGGTCACCACCACCCGACGGACCCCCGTGGAATCTTCCAGCACCTGAAACCATGACAACCATTGAAAAAGATGCAATTGTACATTATCATCACATTCAACAGAAATCACACTAGTGATGACTTTACATAATTACAGTATTTCCTTGAATTACAGCCGGGTATATTTAAAGTATGCACCTGCCTAGAACTACTGCCGGGTATAAAGTATGCACCTGCCTAGAATTACTGCCGGGTATAAAGTATGCACCTGCCTAGAATTACAGCCGGGTATAAAGTATGCACCTGCCTAGAATTACTGCCGGGTATAAAGTATGCACCTGCCTAGAATTACTGCCGGGTATAAAGTATGCACCTGCCTAGAACTACTGCCGGGTATAAAGTATGCACCTGCCTAGAATTACTGCCGGGTATAAAGTATGCACCTGCCTAGAATTACAGCCGGGTATAAAGTATGCACCTGCCTAGAACTACTGCCGGGTATATTTAAAGTATGCACCTGCCTAGAATTACTGCCGGGTATAAAGTATGCACCTGCCTAGAATTACTGCCGGGTCAAACTCCTTGCGCAAAATAATTAGCGCATGCTTAGCATTAGTGCCGGCTCAGGATTAACGGCAAGTTAAACTCAGTTTGCAAAATATTATTCTTATTAGTAGCGCATGTCTAGTATTTCCATTGGGTCCAACTGGCTTCGCCAAATAATTAGCATAAGCTTGGAATTTCCATCGGGTCCAACTGGCTTCGCCAAATAATTAGCATAAGCTTAGAATTTCCACCGGGTCAAACTCGTCACGTCACCTGTCATCATTTTCAAAATGGAGGATTTCAATCATTTGAAATGGCATAAAGGGAAGAAGATTAAGAGCTATTCAGTAGGATTTAAGGTCCAAGCTATTGAATATGCTAAAAAGAACATTAAGCAGCTATGTTTTATTAATATACCGTAGCTGCGTGTGTCAAATGTGAGTCATTAAATGACTCCCGCCTCCTGGTGGTAGAGGGCGCTAGTGATCCTTCTTGCGACTACTCGGCTGCAGAAGAAGTGACAACAAGCAGCAAGAGTGAGCAGCCATCCTTTAATATTTCCTCTCGCTTGCACCACGGGGGACGGCGTGGCGAAGTTGGTAGAGTGGCTGTGCCAGCAATCTGAAGGTTCCTGGTTCAATCCCCACCTTCTACCATCCTAGTCACGTCCTTTGTGTCCTGGGCAAGACACTTCACCCTTGCTCCTTATGGGTCCTAGTGAGCGCCTTGCATGGCAGCTCCCGCCGTCAGTGTGTGAATGTGTGTGTGAATGTGTGAATGTGTGAATACTGTCAAAGCGCTGTGGCCTCCTTTAAAAAGGGGTAGAAAAGCGCTATACAAGTACAACCCATCTACCATTTACCATTTAACATGGAGGATTACATATCTAAAATAAAACAGTTTTCTAAACTGGACTTTCAATGGAAGCAGGAGGTAATAAAGGAAGATCTCCATCAAGACAGAGAGACTTTTAAAACTGAAGAAAGATAAGGAAGACTTCTATAAACAAGTTATCCATGCTTTTGATGAGAAGGAGCTGCACATGGACTTCATTTATAAGTAAAGGTAAGACCATAATAACGTTTTTTATTAATGTGCTTTTCATGATGGTATCCTTACATCACACTCAAAATTAAAAGCGCAGGCCTAAATTTACCGCATGCCTTTATATATATATATATATATATATATATATGTATATGTAGGTGTGGGAAAAAATCACAAGACTACTTCATCTCTACAGAAGTGTTTCATGAGGGGTTCCCTCAATCATCAGGAGATTTTAATGGAAGCATTCACATACAATGGTTTATATAGAGCACAGAGTGGGTGGGTACAGGCAGGCGTAGGGTGTGGTGATTGGCTCATGTGTTACCTAGGAGGTGTTTCCGTCTGTGGCGGCATGTTGAAATGATTTCACTGCGCTTGTTGAGGGATGATAGATCTGGATGATATATAATAAACAGTTTCTCTTTTAAGCATAGGTTGCATCTTTTATTACCACTGTTGTAAGGTGTGCTGGATGCAAGAATTTGCCATGT
>NC_084613.1:89053171-89060671 GCF_033978795.1 Nerophis ophidion
CAATTTCTTCAGTTTTAGTCAAGTCTTTTACAAAAGGTAAACATGAGTTTTAGGCTACTAGGAGCTAGCAGCTACGCCACAGCTCAGCACACGATAACACACAGGCTCAACATCAAAATAATCATTAAACAATAAATATCTTCTCAGCACTCTCCTTCACACTCACAATCAGACACTATTCTCCCTTCAAAATAAAAGCGCTACGCTACAGATCTGGTTGAACTACATTTAGGGCTTCTCCCAATGTAGCTTTTATTGCCAATTTTATGATAACAAAGGTACACAACAGCTAAGCAAACGATAGCACACAATCTAGAAATCAAAATAATCATGAAATAATATTGCAATGTAAAATAAATAATAAATGATAAATGGGTTGTACTTGTATAGCACTTTTCTACCTTCAAGGTACTCAAAGCGCTTTGACACTACTTCCACATTTACACACACATTCACACACTGATGGAGGGAGCTGCCATGCAAGGCGCTAACCAGCACCCATCAGGAGCAAGCGTGAAGTGTCTTGCTCAAGGACACAACGGACGTGACGAGGTTGGTACTAGGTGGGGATTGAACCAATGAATATCTTCTCAGCACTGTCCTTCACACACTTTTCTGGCTTCAAAATAAAAGTGCTACGCTGCACATCCGGTTTAAGTACATTTAGGGTTTCTTCTAATGTACAAACTAAGACTGACGCAACTTTATTAACTTTTATTGCCAATTTTATGATAAGAAAAGGGCCAATTCCAACATCAAAATGTCCTCCAATAAGCACACAATTCTGTCTGTTTTAGTCAAGTCTTTTACAAAAGGAAAACTTGCTAGGTTGTAGGCTACTAGGAGCTAGCAGCTACACAACAGCTCAGCACACGATAGCACACAAGCTCGACATCAAAACAATCATTGAAAAATATTGCAATGTAAAACAAGAAATATGTCCTCAGCACTGTCCTCCACATCCACTTTAAGTACATTTAGCGTTTCTCCTAATGTACAACAAAGACTGACACAACTTTGATCTTTTATTGCCAATGTTATGACAACAATTCCAACAAGTATTTCCTCCTTGCACACACGTCTGCCTCTCTGCTTTTTCTGGCCGGCTGAAATATTGTGTCAATTATTTTATAACGTCTTCTGGTCGAGTCCTCAATGATTAGCAGGCTGAATATCGAGTCTTCTAGGAAAGGTAAAGATGTAGGGCTATAGGCTACTAGGAGCTAGCAGCTACACAACAGCTAAGCACACGATAGCACACAAGCTAGACATGAAAATAGTCATTAAATAATATTGCAATGAATATCTTCTCCTGGATTTCCTCCTTCCGATGCTTAAAACCCCCACTTTAGCGAGAAGCTAATGGATGATACGGGCTTGACAGTGTGACAGTCATGATGTCGTAGAGGCTGGCGACACCAATTTCCTGGGAGGTTTCCTATTGTAAGCCCCATGTGGTGAGACACCCACCTGAGAAATGTATCCTGGGGGCACGTGGATGGGGGGGATGGAGCCATTGGGGGACATCATGGGGACCTCAGCTGGACCTGCAGGAGGTAGAAGAATAGGACACTTTTACACTCAGGTGAGAAGCTCCAGTCACTCATCCTCCATCTTCACGGGGCACACCTCACACACCAACATGCAACAATTAAATATCATCCCAAACACATTTTCCCCCCAAAAATTGCCAGTGCAATTAGTGTCATTATGAACCCCACATGTTGGACTGACTTGAAATTTCTCAAACGGCTCAATGTCCTTGATAAGAAAACCTTTGGAAAATCCAAATAAATAGCACACACACACACTCATGCTGTAATAAAAGCAGGCTTCGCTACATATCTTTAAACAAAAATAAGGTTTTGCAAAACGTACGAGTGTAGCTAAAATCTCCTGTGACGTCTCAAAACTTGACTCCTCCCCTTTTTGGCCTGCGCTGTTATTTATTCACACCATGATAGGAGTGGACTTGAAATTTCTCACACAGCTCTACCAAACACATATGTATATATGTATATATATATGTATATCTATATATTTATATATGTGGATGTTTTGTATATATACAAATATATATTTATACATATACTGTATATATATATATATGTATATATATATATATACTTATATATATAAAAATAATACACATGCACACATATATATATATATATAATACATATATATTCATATATATACATATATATAATATATAAATATACATATATTAATATATAATACATATATATGCATATGTATACTACATATGCATATATTTACTATATATACGTATATAGAGTATATATAGATATATATATATATACTCTATATATGTATATGTAGTATATATATGTGTATATATTATGTATACATAAATATATACAAACAAATATATATACATATATATGTATATATACACATATAAAATACATATATACCACATATATAGAGTTTATATACATGCATTTGTATATATACTCTATATATGTATATACATAAATATGTATAAATACATATATGTATATGTAGTACATGTATATGTATATATATATATATATATATATATATATATATATATACATATTATATGTACATATATGGATATAAATATATGGATATATATGTACATATATAAAAACATATACATACATGTACATATAAATATATATATATATATATATATATATATATATATATATATATATATATATATATATATATATATATATATATATATATATATATATATATATATATATATATATTTATATATATATATATATATATATATATATATATAGTTTAGGTTACTGTAGTGTATTTGTTATACATGTGGTGCATATTTGTCCTCTCGAGGATGCAGTCGTATTGGACACAGTGTGTAGCTAAGAAAGGATGATTTATTAATACTAACCAAACAGACTAGGAACAGAAAAACTTGCACAAAGGCACTAGAGACAAAACAAGGGAGCTAGAAGGAACTAAAGGCGCTAGCATGTAAGCTAGGGGAACAAACAGAGGAATGTTTCATTGCAGATTACATGAACTTGTCTTGTCTGCACACTGAACATAAAGAATAGTGAAATGTTCAACGATGTTTAAAAACTCTTCACTCAGAGTTCACTTTACCCCCCGTGCACTAATTTGTGTGACGATGTCAGGTTATCCATGGCAAAATGCATTTTTAGACAATATGATCTGCCTGAGCGGCTCTGAGACCCGAGCGTAACCAAGAGGAACAAAATAGATCAAAGGATGGCCTGGACAGGACAGACTTGAAAAAGTATAAAATACATTTAAACAAAAAGGGTTTTTTTGGACAAAGGTGGACTCTCTCTGGCCTGCGGGCCGTAGTTTGGGGGACACAATAATAAGTCATGTGTGTACTCAAGATAAGTTTGGGGGACCCAACAAGAAGTCATGTGTGTACTCAAGATAAGTTTGGGGGACCCAACAATAAGTCATGTGTGTACTCTAGATAAGTTTGGGGGAGCCAACAATAAGTCATGTGTGTACTCAAGATAAGTTTGGGGGACACAACAATAAGTCATGTGTGTACTCAAGATAAGTTTGGGGGACCCAACAAGAAGTCATGTGTGTACTCAAGATAAGTTTGGGGGAGCCAACAATAAGTCATGTGTGTACTCAAGATAAGTTTGGGGGAGCCAACAATAAGTCATGTGTGTACTCAAGATAAGTTTGGGGGAGCCAACAATAAGTCATGTGTGTACTCAAGATAAGTTTGGGGGAGCCAACAATAAGTCATGTGTGTACTCAAGATAAGTTTGGGGGAGCCAACAATAAGTCATGTGTGTACTCTAGATAAGTTTGGGGGACCCAACAATAAGTCATGTGTGTACTCAAGATAAGTTTGGGGGACACAACAATAAGTCATGTGTGTACTCAAGATAAGTTTGGGGGAGCCAACAATAAGTCATGTGTGTACTCAAGATAAGTTTGGGGGAGCCAACAATAAGTCATGTGTGTACTCTAGATAAGTTTGGGGGACCCAACAATAAGTCATGTGTGTACTCAAGATAAGTTTGGGGGACACAACAATAAGTCATGTGTGTACTCAAGATAAGTTTGGGGGAGCCAACAATAAGTCATGTGTGTACTCAAGATAAGTTTGGGGGACACAACAAGAAGTCATGTGTGTACTCAAGATAAGTTTGGGGGACCCAACAATAAGTCATGTGTGTACTCAAGATAAGTTTGGGGGAGCCAACAATAAGTCATGTGTGTACTCAAGATAAGTTTGGGGGACCCAACAATAAGTCATGTGTGTACTCAAGATAAGTTTGGGGGAGCCAACAATAAGTCATGTGTGTACTCAAGATAAGTTTGGGGGACCCAACAATAAGTCATGTGTGTACTCAAGATAAGTTTGGGGGACCCAACAATAAGTCATGTGTGTACTCTAGATAAGTTTGGGGGACACAACAATAAGTCATGTGTGTACTCAAGATAAGTTTGGGGGAGCCAACAATAAGTCATGTGTGTACTCAAGATAAGTTTGGGGGACCCAACAATAAGTCATGTGTGTACTCAAGATAAGTTTGGGGGAGCCAACAATAAGTCATGTGTGTACTCAAGATAAGTTTGGGGGAGCCAACAATAAGTCATGTGTGTACTCAAGATAAGTTTGGGGGACACAACAATAAGTCATGTGTGTACTCTAGATAAGTTTGGGGGACCCAACAATAAGTCATGTGTGTACTCAAGATAAGTTTGGGGGAGCCAACAATAAGTCATGTGTGTACTCAAGATAAGTTTGGGGGACCCAACAATAAGTCATGTGTGTACTCAAGATAAGTTTGGGGGACCCAACAATAAGTCATGTGTGTACTCTAGATAAGTTTGGGGGACACAACAATAAGTCATGTGTGTACTCAAGATAAGTTTGGGGGACACAACAATAAGTCATGTGTGTACTCAAGATAAGTTTGGGGGACCCAACAATAAGTCATGTGTGTACTCAAGATAAGTTTGGGGGAGCCAACAATAAGTCATGTGTGTACTCAAGATAAGTTTGGGGGAGCCAACAATAAGTCATGTGTGTACTCAAGATAAGTTTGGGGGACCCAACAATAAGTCATGTGTGTACTCAAGATAACAACACTGGGGATATTATTTCTATATTACAGTTTTTTAGGATTGAATAAACACTAAAATCTCAAGTTTGGCCCAATTATCAAAACCTGAGACTCAAGGAGCACAACTTGGCCCCAGATGTGCACCACTGTAAGCACAATGAGTCCGTGCACACTTTGTGCAACACAACACACACAATGAGTCTGTGCACACTTTGTGCAACACAACACACATCTGCACACATCAACACACAACACACCTAAGATCTGCACCCCCTGGCTCGGGTAGCCCTCATTCAGACCATGGAGGAGGCCTGGGACCAGATCTAGACCACAGTCTTACAGGAGTGGATGTGACCAGATCTAGACCACAGTCCTACAGGAGTGGATGTGACCAGATCTAGACCACAGTCTTACAGGAGTGGATGTGACCAGATCTAGACCACAGTCCTACAGGAGTGGATGTGACCAGATCTAGACCACAGTCCTACAGGAGTGGATGTGACCAGATCTAGACCACAGTCCTACAGGAGTGGATGTGACCAGATCTAGACCACAGTCTTACAGGAGTGGATGTGACCAGATCTAGACCACAGTCCTACAGGAGTGGATGTGACCAGATCTAGACCACAGTCCTACAGGAGTGGATGTGACCAGATCTAGACCACAGTCCTACAGGAGTGGATGTGACCAGATCTAGACCACAGTCCTACAGGAGTGGATGTGACCAGATCTAGACCACAGTCTTACAGGAGTGGATGTGACCAGATCTAGACCACAGTCTTACAGGAGTGGATGTGACCAGATCTAGACCACAGTCCTACAGGAGTGGATGTGACCAGATCTAGACCACAGTCCTACAGGAGTGGATGTGACCAGATCTAGACCACAGTCCTACAGGAGTGGATGTGACCAGATCTAGACCACAGTCCTACAGGAGTGGATGTGACCAGATCTAGACCACAGTCTTACAGGAGTGGATGTGACCAGATCTAGACCACAGTCCTACAGGAGTGGATGTGACCAGATCTAGACCACAGTCTTACAGGAGTGGATGTGACCAGATCCAGACCACAGTCTTACAGGAGTGGATGTGACCAGATCTAGACCACAGTCTTACAGGAGTGGATGTGACCAGATCCAGACCACAGTCCTACAGGAGTGGATGTGACCAGATCTAGACCACAGTCCTACAGGAGTGGATGTGACCAGATCTAGACCACAGTCCTACAGGAGTGGATGTGACCAGATCTAGACCACAGTCTTACAGGAGTGGATGTGACCAGATCTAGACCACAGTCCTACAGGAGTGGATGTGACCAGATCTAGACCACAGTCCTACAGGAGTGGATGTGACCAGATCTAGACCACAGTCCTACAGGAGTGGATGTGACCAGATCTAGACCACAGTCTTACAGGAGTGGATGTGACCAGATCCAGACCACAGTCTTACAGGAGTGGATGTGACCAGATCTAGACCACAGTCTTACAGGAGTGGATGTGACCAGATCCAGACCACAGTCCTACAGGAGTGGATGTGACCAGATCTAGACCACAGTCCTACAGGAGTGGATGTGACCAGATCTAGACCACAGTCCTACAGGAGTGGATGTGACCAGATCTAGACCAGAGTCCTACAGGAGTGGATGTGACCAGATCTAGACCAGAGTCCTACAGGAGTGGATGTGACCAGATCTAGACCAGAGTCCTACAGGAGTGGATGTGACCAGATCTAGACCACAGTCCTACAGGAGTGGATGTGACCAGATCTAGACCACAGTCCTACAGGAGTGGATGTGACCAGATCTAGACCACAGTCCTACAGGAGTGGATGTGACCAGATCTAGACCACAGTCCTACAGGAGTGGATGTGACCAGATCTAGACCACAGTCCTACAGGAGTGGATGTGACCAGATCTAGACCATAGTCCTACAGGAGTGGATGTGACCAGATCTAGACCACAGTCTTACAGGAGTGGATGTGACCAGATCTAGACCACAGTCCTACAGGAGTGGATGTGACCAGATCTAGACCACAGTCCTACAGGAGTGGATGTGACCAGATCTAGACCATAGTCCTACAGGAGTGGATGTGACCAGATCTAGACCACAGTCTTACAGGAGTGGATGTGACCAGATCTAGACCACAGTCCTACAGGAGTGGATGTGACCAGATCTAGACCACAGTCCTACAGGAGTGGATGTGACCAGATCTAGACCACAGTCCTACAGGAGTGGATGTGACCAGATCTAGACCACAGTCCTACAGGAGTGGATGTGACCAGATCTAGACCACAGTCCTACAGGAGTGGATGTGACCAGATCTAGACCACAGTCCTACAGGAGTGGATGTGACCAGATCTAGACCATAGTCCTACAGGAGTGGATGTGACCAGATCTAGACCAC
>NC_084613.1:89070671-89073171 GCF_033978795.1 Nerophis ophidion
GCAGGAATATGTTGTTATGTGACATAAAGTATGCAGGAATATGTTGTTATGTGACATAAAGTAAGCAGGAATATGTTGTTATGTGACATAAAGTATGCAGGAATATGTTGTTATGTGACATAAAGTATGCAGGAATATGTTGTTATGTGACATAAAGTATGCAGGAATATGTTGTTATGTGACATAAAGTATGCAGGAATATGTTGTTATGTGACATAAAGTAAGCAGGAATATGTTGTTATGTGACATAAAGTAAGCAGGAATATGTTGTTATGTGACATAAAGTATGCAGGAATATGTTGTTATGTGACATAAAGTATGCAGGAATATGTTGTTATGTGACATAAAGTATGCAGGAATATGTTGTTATGTGACATAAAGTAAGCAGGAATATGTTGTTATGTGACATAAAGTATGCAGGAATATGTTAAGTGGGTTGTTATGTGACATAAAGTATGCAGGAATATGTTGTTATGTGACATAAAGTATGCAGGAATATGTTGTTATGTGACATAAAGTATGCAGGAATATGTTGTTATGTGACATAAAGTATGCAGGAATATGTTGTTATGTGACATAAAGTATGCAGGAATATGTTGTTATGTGACATAAAGTATGCAGGAATATGTTGTTATGTGACATAAAGTATGCAGGAATATGTTGTTATGTGACATAAAGTATGCAGGAATATGTTGTTATGTGACATAAAGTATGCAGGAATATGTTGTTATGTGACATAAAGTATGCAGGAATATGTTGTTATGTGACATAAAGTATGCAGGAATATGTTGTTATGTGACATAAAGTATGCAGGAATATGTTGTTATGTGACATAAAGTATGCAGGAATATGTTGTTATGTGACATAAAGTATGCAGGAATATGTTGTTATGTGACATAAAGTATGCAGGAATATGTTGTTATGTGACATAAAGTATGCAGGAATATGTTGTTATGTGACATAAAGTATGCAGGAATATGTTGTTATGTGACATAAAGTATGCAGGAATATGTTGTTATGTGACATAAAGTATGCAGGAATATGTTGTTATGTGACATAAAGTATGCAGGAATATGTTGTTATGTGACATAAAGTATGCAGGAATATGTTGTTATGTGACATAAAGTATGCAGGAATATGTTGTTATGTGACATAAAGTATGCAGGAATATGTTGTTATGTGACATAAAGTATGCAGGAATATGTTGTTATGTGACATAAAGTATGCAGGAATATGTTGTTATGTGACATAAAGTATGCAGGAATATGTTGTTATGTGACATAAAGTATGCAGGAATATGTTGTTATGTGACATAAAGTATGCAGGAATATGTTGTTATGTGACATAAAGTATGCAGGAATATGTTGTTATGTGACATAAAGTATGCAGGAATATGTTGTTATGTGACATAAAGTATGCAGGAATATGTTGTTATGTGACATAAAGTATGCAGGAATATGTTGTTATGTGACATAAAGTATGCAGGAATATGTTGTTATGTGACATAAAGTATGCAGGAATATGTTGTTATGTGACATAAAGTATGCAGGAATATGTTGTTATGTGACATAAAGTATGCAGGAATATGTTGTTATGTGACATAAAGTATGCAGGAATATGTTGTTATGTGACATAAAGTATGCAGGAATATGTTGTTATGTGACATAAAGTATGCAGGAATATGTTGTTATGTGACATAAAGTATGCAGGAATATGTTGTTATGTGACATAAAGTATGCAGGAATATGTTGTTATGTGACATAAAGTATGCAGGAATATGTTGTTATGTGACATAAAGTATGCAGGAATATGTTGTTATGTGACATAAAGTATGCAGGAATATGTTGTTATGTGACATAAAGTATGCAGGAATATGTTGTTATGTGACATAAAGTATGCAGGAATATGTTGTTATGTGACATAAAGTATGCAGGAATATGTTGTTATGTGACATAAAGTAAGCAGGAATATGTTGTTATGTGACATAAAGTATGCAGGAATATGTTGTTATGTGACATAAAGTATGCAGGAATATGTTGTTATGTGACATAAAGTATGCAGGAAGTATGTGACATAAAGTATGCAGGAATATGTTGTTATGTGACATAAAGTATGCAGGAATATGTTGTTATGTGACATAAAGTATGCAGGAATATGTTGTTATGTGACATAAAGTATGCAGGAATATGTTGTTATGTGACATAAAGTATGCAGGAATATGTTGTTATGTGACATAAAGTATGCAGGAATATGTTGTTATGTGACATAAAGTATGCAGGGAATATGTTGTTATGTGACATAAAGTAAGCAGGAATATGTTGTTATGTGACATAAAGTATGCAGGAATATGTTGTTATGTGACATAAAGTAAGCAGGAATATGTTGTTATGTGACATAAAATATGCAGGAATATGTTGTTATGTGACATAAAGTATGCAGGAATATGTTGTTATGTGACATAAAGTATGCAGGAATATGTTGTTATGTGACATAAAGTATG
>NC_084613.1:89078171-89079631 GCF_033978795.1 Nerophis ophidion
GTGTGAATGTGTGTGTGAATGTGTGTGTGAATGTGTGTGTGAATGTGTGTGTGAATGTGTGTGTGAATGTGTGTGTGAATGTGTGTGTGAATGTGTGTGTGAATGTGTGTGTGATTGTGATGTGTGTGAATGTGTGTGTGAATGTGTGTGTAATGTGTGTGTGAATGTGTGTGTGAATGTGTGTGTGAATGTGTGTGTGAATGTGTGTGTGAATGTGTGTGTGAATGTGTGTGTGAATGTGTGTGTGAATGTGTGTGTGAATGTGTGTGTGAAATGTGTGTGTGAATGTGTGTGTGAATGTGTGTGTGAATGTGTGTGTGAATGTGTGTGTGAATGTGTGTGTGAATGTGTGTGTGAATGTGTGTGTGAATGTGTGTGTGAATGTGTGTGTGAATGTGTGTGTAATGTGTGTGTGAATGTGTGTGTGAATGTGTGTGTAATGTGTGTGTGAATGTGTGTGTGAATGTGTGTGTGAATGTGTGTGTGAATGTGTGTGTGAATGTGTGTGTGAATGTGTGTGTGAATGTGTGTGTGAATGTGTGTGTGAATGTGTGTGTGAATGTGTGTGTGAATGTGTGTGTGAATGTGTGTGTGAATGTGTGTGTGAATGTGTGTGTGAATGTGTGTGTGAATGTGTGTGTGAATGTGTGTGTGAATGTGTGTGTGAATGTGTGTGTGAATGTGTGTGTGAATGTGTGTGTGAATGTGTGTGTGAATGTGTGTGTGAATGTGTGTGTGAATGTGTGTGTGAATGTGTGTGTGAATGTGTGTGTGAATGTGTGTGTGAATGTGTGTGTGAATGTGTGTGTGAATGTGTGTGTGAAGTGTGTGTGTGAATGTGTGTGTGAATGTGTGTGTGAATGTGTGTGTGAATGTGTGTGTGAATGTGTGATGTGTTGTGAATGTGTGTGTGAATGTGTGTGTGAATGTGTGTGTGAATGTGTGTGTGAAGTGTGTGTGTGAATGTGGGTGTGTGTGAATGTGTGTGTATGGTGTGTGAATGTGTGTGTGAATGTGTGTTGTGAATGTGTGTGTGAATGTGTGTGTGAATGTGTGTGTGAATGTGTGTGTGAATGAGTGTGTAAATGTGTGTGTGAATGTGTGTGTGAATGTGTGTGTGAATGTGTGTGTGAATGTGTGTGTAAATGTGTGTGTGAATGTGTGTGTGAATGTGTGTGTGAATGTGTGTGTGAATGTGTGTGTGTATGTGTGTGTGAATGAGTGTGTAAATGTGTGTGTGAAGTGTGTGTGAATGTGTGTGTGAATGTGTGTGTGAATGTGTGTGTGAATGTGTGTGTAAATGTGTGTGTGAATGTGTGTGTGAATGTGTGTGTGAATGTGTGTGTGAATGTGTGTGTGAATGTGTGTGTGAATGTTGTGTGTGAATGTGTGTGTGATGTGTGGTGAATGTGTGTGTGAATGTGTGTAGTGAATGTGTGTGTAAATGTGTGTGTGAATGT
>NC_084613.1:89079651-89097151 GCF_033978795.1 Nerophis ophidion
AATGTGGTGTGTAATTGTGCTGAATGTGTGATGGTTAATGTGTGGTGTGAATGTGTGTGTGAATGTGTGTGTGAATGTGTGTGAGTGAATGTGTGTGTGAATGTGTGTGTGAATGAGGTTAAATGTGTGTGTGAATGTGTGTGTGAATGTGTGTGTGAATGTGTTGTGTGAATGTGTGTGTGAATGTGTGTGTGAATGTGTGTGTGAATAGTGTGTAAATGTGTGTGTGAATGTGTGTGTGAATGTGTGTGTGAATGTGTGTGTGAATGTGTGTGTGAATGTGTGTGTGAATGTGTGTGTGAATGTGTGTGTGAATGTGTGTGTGAATGTGTGTGTGAATGTGTGTGTAAATGTGTGTGTGAATGTGTGTGTGAATGTGTGTGTGAATGTGTGTGTGAATGTGTGTGTGAATGTGTGTGTGAATGTGTGTGTGAATGTGTGTGTGAATGTGTGTGTGAATGTGTGTGTGAATGTGTGTGTGAATGTGTGTGTGAATGTGTGTGTGAATGTGTGTGTAATGTGTGTGTGAATGTGTGTGTGAATGTGTGTGTGAATGTGTGTGTGAATGTGTGTGTGAATGTGTGTGTGAATGTGTGTGTGAATGTGTGTGTGAATGTGTGTGTGAATGTGTGTGTGAATGTGTGTGTGAATGTGTGTGTGAATGTGTGTGTGAATGTGTGTGTGAATGTGTGCGTGAATGTGTGTGTGAATGTGTGTGTGAATGTGTGTGTGAATGTGTGTGTGAATGTGTGTGTGAATGTGTGTGTGAATGTGTGTGTGAATGTGTGTGTTAATGTGTGTGTGAATGTGTGTGTGAATGTGTGTGTGAATGTGTGTGTGAATGTGTGTGTGAATGTGTGTGTGAATGTGTGTGTGAATGTGTGTGTGAATGTGTGTGTGAATGTGTGTGTGAATGTGTGTGTGAATGTGTGTGTGAATGTGTGTGTAATGTGTGTGAATGTGTGTGTGAATGTGTGTGTGAATGTGTGTGTGAATGTGTGTGTGAATGTGTGTGTGAATGTGTGTGTGAATGTGTGTGTGAATGTGTGTGTGAATGTGTGTGTGAATGTGTGTGTGAATGTGTGTGTGAATGTGTGTGTGAATGTGTGTGTGAATGTGTGTGTGAATGTGTGTGTGAATGTGTGTGTGAATGTGTGTGTGAATGTGTGTGTGAATGTGTGTGTGAATGTGTGTGTGAATGTGTGTGTGAATGTGTGTGTGAATGTGTGTGTGAATGTGTGTGTGAATGTGTGTGTAAATGTGTGTGTGAATGTGTGTGTGAATGTGTGTGTGAATGTGTGTGTGAATGTGTGTGTGAATGTGTGTGTGAATGTGTGTGTGAATGTGTGTGTGAATGTGTGTGTGAATGTGTGTGTGAATGTGTGTGTGAATGTGTGTGTGAATGTGTGTGTGAATGTGTGTGTGAATGTGTGTGTGAATGTGTGTGTGAATGTGTGTGTGAATGTGTGTGTGAATGTGTGTGTGAATGTGTGTGTGAATGTGTGTGTGAATGTGTGTGTGAATGTGTGTGTGAATGTGTGTGTGAATGTGTGTGTGAATGTGTGTGTGAATGTGTGTGTGAATGTGTGTGTGAATGTGTGTGTGAATGTGTGTGTGAATGTGTGTGTGAATGTGTGTGTGAATGTGTGTGTGAATGTGTGTGTGAATGTGTGTGATGTGTGAATGTGTGTGTGAATGTGTGTGTGAATGTGTGTGTGAATGTGTGTGTGAATGTGTGTGTGAATGTGTGTGTGAATGTGTGTGTGAATGTGTGTGTGAATGTGTGTGTGAATGTGTGTGTGAATGTGTGTGTGAATGTGTGTGTGAATGTGTGTGTGAATGTGTGTGTGAATGTGTGTGTGAATGTGTGTGTGAATGTGTGTGTGAATGTGTGTGTAAATGTGTGTGTGAATGTGTGTGTGAATGTGTGTGTGAATGTGTGTGTGAATGTGTGTGTGAATGTGTGTGTGAATGTGTGTGTGAATGTGTGTGTGAATGTGTGTGTGAATGTGTGTGTGAATGTGTGTGTGAATGTGTGTGTGAATGTGTGTGAATGTGTGTGTGTGAATGTGTGTGTGAATGTGTGTGTGAATGTGTGTGAATGTGTGTGTGAATGTGTGTGTGAATGTGTGTGTGAATGTGTGTGTGAATGTGTGTGTGAATGTGTGTGTGAATGTGTGTGTGAATGTGTGTGTGAATGTGTGTGTGAATGTGTGTGTGAATGTGTGTGTGAATGTGTGTGTGAATGTGTGTGTGAATGTGTGTGTGAATGTGTGTGTGAATGTGTGTGTGAATGTGTGTGTGAATGTGTGTGTGAATGTGTGTGTGAATGTGTGTGTGAATGTGTGTGTGAATGTGTGTGTGAATGTGTGTGTGAATGTGTGTGTGTGAATGTGTGTGTGAATGTGTGTGTGAATGTGTGTGTGAATGTGTGTGTGAATGTGTGTGTGTGAATGTGTGTGTGAATGTGTGTGTGAATGTGTGTGTGAATGTGTGTGTGAATGTGTGTGTGAATGTGTGTGTGAATGTGTGTGTGAATGTGTGTGTGAATGTGTGTGTGAATGTGTGTGTGTGAATGTGTGTGTGAATGTGTGTGTGAATGTGTGTGTGAATGTGTGTGTGAATGTGTGTGTGAATGTGTGTGTGAATGTGTGTGTGAATGTGTGTGTGAATGTGGAAGTAGTGTCAAAGCGCTTTGAGTACCTTGAAGGTAAAAAAACGCTATACAAGTACAACCCATTTATTATTTATTATTAAGAACATGGACACATTATTCACGTGTTAGCACCCCCCCCCCCCCCCCCCCCCACCGCAACCCGGTAAAAAATGGATGGATTGACTTGTTTGTTTTTTTTTAACTCCTCTACTCCTAAAACTGCTACACATAAAAGTTTGGATTTTTGGTTGAGACATTTTTAAGATAAATGATGGTGCATGGCCACGTGTTGTAAGGATCTCTACACAATTCCTGGAAGCTAAAACAATATGTAATACATACAATATACACACTATATAGACTAATATACACACACACACACATTATATATATGTATAAATACATATATATATAAAATAACAGCCATATATATATATATATATATTAACAGACAACTTCATCACAATATGTAATATGTAAAATATACAAATTGCACGTATGTATATATATATATCCGTCCATTTTTCTACCGCTTATTCCCTTTCGGGGTGGCGGGGGGCGCTGGTGCCTATCTCAGCTACAATCGGGCGGAAGGCGGGGTAGACCCTGGACAAGTATGTATGTATGTGTGGGAAAAATCACAAGACTACTTCGTCTCTACAGAAGTGTTTCATGAGGGGTTCCCTCATAAACTATTGTATGAGAATCCTTCCATTAAAATCTCCTGATGATTGAGGGAACCCCTCATGAAACAGATCTGTAGAGACGAAGTAGTCTTGTGATTTTTCCCACACATACATATATACATACATACATACATATATATATATATATATATATATATATATATATATATATATATAATGTTGTAACAGACACTTTCATAACAATATGTAATATGTTTCACAAATTATTATTCAAGCCCATCATTTAATGTGGCCCTCCACAAGCTGTTACGTGAGCGACCATGTCTTTTAATGTGGTTTGTGCCATCATTAAAGTGGCCCTGCAAAAAAAAGGCTGTGAATAATAGCTCACTTCCTGACTAAATGCATGCAGTATTCTGTCTGCTGACAAAAAGCGATGTACTGCATGTTGTCCACTTGAAAGTGATGTCATCCTGCAGGGAGCAGCTCACTTTATGCAGCAATCTGTCACTAAATATGAAGAGTCATCTAAAATGTTCCCATGCAAATTGTGCAACAATTAAAAAAAAAAACCAGTTTGGCATTCCTGCCTTCTGGGAAAAATTCCTCCTGATGTGACTTGAACACATTGGAAGGTTTTGCTGTTACATTTGATGAGGAACACATTGTCTGCATGGAAATAATATTGCAGCATCCACTTGGCACTTTTTAGTTGGGGTGCCAACATCTCAACACACCCCCCCCCCACACACACACACACACATGTGCGCACACCCCCCCCCCCCCCCCACTTACACGTGCGCATACACACAAACACACACGCACGCACACACACACACACACGCATGCGAACATGCACACACACACACTCACACGCATGCGAACATACACACACACAAACACACACGCACGCACACACACACACACACTCACACGCATGCGAACATACACACACTCACACGCATGCGAACATACACACACACAAACACACACGCACGCACACACACACACACACACACACACGCATGCGAACATACTCACACGCATGCAAACATACACACACACACACACACACACACGCACACACGCGAACACACACGCAGACACACAAATACACACACAGATACGCGCACACACATGCACAAAAATCTTCTACATTTTTGTTTACAAATGTATGACTTTATTGCCTTAAAATTTAGACTTTCTCGCAAATGTTGCATTTTTCCCAACTTTATTTTCATAATTCTACTTCTTCTCTGGCAAATTTGCGTCATTATTTCTTAACGACAAAGTATTTTGTAAAGTATATTGCTGCATATTGTTTCTGACGTGTGGCACCTTGAGACAAGAACAGTCTAAAAGTAACATCTGGCTTCAAAATAAAAGCATGGTGCGTCACATCCGGTCCAACTACATCCCAGGTGTCAAACTCAAGGTCCGGGACGAAGTGAGGATCGGGAGATCATCCTCACAGTTACACAGTAATACCCAGAATCCTTTGCATCCATGACTGTTCCTGACTATATAATACACCTTGTGCATCGGTAAGGTGGGCGGGGTTGGGGGCGCGGGGGTGTAAAATATAGTCAGGAATAGTCATGGATGCCAAGGATTCTGGGTATTTGTTTGGTTGCGTTTATGTTGTGTTACTGTGAGGATGTTCTCCCGAAATGTGTTTTGTCATTCTTGTTTGGTGTGGCTTCACAGTGTGGTGCTTATTAGTCAGAGTGTTAAAGTTGTTTATATCACAAGCATCAGTGTACTCTGTGTCACCCAGCATGCCTTGCAGTCGTGTGCGTGTGTCTGCGGAAGCTGCATACAACATGTTGCTGGACTGGCAAGAAGTCTGTACATGTTGAAGAAGGCGTTAAAGGCAATGGCTTCATGGCACACCCTTATTCTCGTCATCTGGATGAGCACCAGCAAATATTCGCGATAATGGTTATGGCTCCCATTGTCTTCTTTACTCTGTGAAACAAGTCAAAATAGCTCTTTGAGTGGTAAACATTGCGGACCCCTGACATATAACAACGGGCGGGCGGTTGCGGTTTTGATAAAATGTTGGTTTGGGTGGATGACAACTTTAGTGATGCGGTTGCGGATGATATAATTGCCTATTCGCGCATCTCTAATACACACACACACACAAACACACACATATATATATATATATATATATATATATATATATATATATATATATATATATATATATATATATATATATATATATATACTTAACATGTAGTAACAGACACTTTCATAACAATATGTATAATGTACAATATACACACTGCAAGTATGTATATATATATTTATTTCTATATCTTTTTAGGGGGGGGACCTCCCATATGTAGGACTGACTTGAAATGTCCCTCACAGCTCAATGCTCCAAAGTAAAGCCTTCAGAGGTTTGACAAGCACGTTTGTGTCCAACTTGACTTATTTGCAGCACATTTCAACATACGTCTTAAAGTGTTTCGGAACAGTGAATTATTATTATTGATTTTGTTATTAGTCATTTGATGAGATCACAGAAATTCATATTGGTGTTTTCCACATTGCTGAATCAGCAGAAGGAGCATTTTGTGTCAGAGACACTCAAGCAGCTTTTCTGGGCCTCTATTTTGTTCTGGAAAGTCTTCAATGCTACAATATAAAAAAAATACAAACAAATGCATTAATAATAATAATAATAGTAATAACAATAATAATAATGATAATAATAAGTAAGTCAGGGGGGAAATGACTTCACATGAACACTCAAAAATGTTTGAACATTTTTGTTCATAAATGTATGACTTTATTGCCTTAAAAGTCAAGACTTTCTCGCAAATTTCACATTTTTTCTAGAAAAAAAAAATCCTACATTATTTCTCCATTACAAAGTATTTTGTAAAGTAGATTGCTGCATTTTCTTTCTAGCGTGCGGCACCTTGAGACAGGAATATGTTGATGGACAGTCTAAAAGTAACATCCGCCTTCAAAATAAAAGCACGGTGCGTCACATCCTGTCCAAGGACATCCCAGGTGTCAAACTCAAGTCTGGCCCGCCGCTTCATTTCAAGTGGCCTTCAAGGCCTGGAAACAATGTAAGGTACCATACTTTTTCTTGACTGTTCTTTCCGTTTGGACAGCAAAAATGTAGGCAGTGCATGAAATTGCACATTTTTCAATTTGAAAATGAAGCGATATTGCAACAGATATTGTATCGTCATACTTTCCACACCATTTTTGGGGTTGAAGTTAAAACAAATGCTGTAAATATCTGCTTGAACTCTGATTTCAAAGCAAGTTAACCAGTTTTTACAACATTAGGACTACAGACGCCCGATAATGGCTTTTTTGCCGGTTGCTGATATTGTCCAATTTGTCATTACCGATTCCGATATCAACCGATACTGATATATAGAGTGGTGGAATGAACACATTATTATGCCTCATTTTGTTGTGATGCATTCAACAATGTAACAAGGTTTTACAAAATAAATCAACTCAAGTTATGGAAAAAAAATGCCAACATGGCACTGCCATATTTTATTTTATTTTTGTTTTTTTAACATGCCTCAAAACAGTGAAGAAGAATGTTTGAATGTAGAAACATAGATCATCATACTGCTGTCATTTTATGTATCAAGTCTTCATTCAAGGCCAAATATCCACGTGGTCTACAAATATCCAGATATGAATAAAAGGTCATGTCGCCCAACTTTAACACAAACCTTCTCTTGTCTAGAAAAGCCACCGTTTAAAATGTGAAATATGAGAATTTAGTCAACATGCTAGTGATCCCTCCTTTTTGGGACCACCCTCATTTTCATAGATTTCACCAGCAGGGGTGCAAATGACACCTTCTCTATTAGATGCTATGGTTTTTTGTATGGAAGGTGCACACACACACACACACACACACACACACACACACACACACACACACACACACACACACACACACACACACACACACAGGCGCACACACACACACACACACACACACACACACACACACACACACACACACACACACACACACACACACCGGCGCGCGCACACACTTTCCATCATTGTTAGGTGAGTCTATTCCGGGGTGTGCAGATGTAATTGTTTGGAGGCAGGTTGCCAGGCGACAGCGAGACACACGTCGTGCAGGAGCAGGTGTCGGCGAGCAGGAATATGTCCAGCATCCAGACGGGGATGACTCATTAGATCCATTCTCTAATCAGCCGGGCGTGTCTAGCGAGAGATGGCAAGGAAGTGAAGCAGCTGGCCGCCACGTAAACACGCTTGGACAAGAATTCCATAATCGTTTGTTTAATAATCATCTGTTTCATAATCATCTCCTGCAGCGTTGCCTCCTCACAGTTTGACCTACAAAAGAGCAACTTTCCAACTTGTAAAACGTTTCTGACAACAACTTTTTTTTTTGCAACGATTAGAAATGATTTACGATAGAAGCTTCTCTAGCTGAACTGAAAACTGTGTTTCTGTGCCATTGCTACTTCTTGCAAATGCATTATTCTCACAAGACTTCATTTTTGGGGGTAAAAGAATTCCAACTTTTATGGTTGTGGAGGGGGGCGTGGCCTGCGGACCTGCAGCAAAGCGGGGTGTGCCAGGACCGGCTTCGAGATCGGCAACAGGTGATTAGATAAACACAGCCGCTGATCTCGAAGCCGGTCCTAACACACCTCGCTTTGCTGCAGGCCCGCAGGCCACACCCCCCTCCACATTGGTCCTTATAGATTCCAACTTTTTTCTTCAGCGTTTTTCTTTTAAAAAAATTCAATATGTTCAAAACCTTTTCGGTCTTTACTCTCCAATCTTTGACAGGACACTTCTACATTTATAACTTTACTGGCACAAATGACAACCTTTTACGTAATGTAGAATTGTTTTTACAAAACTCTCCAAAAATGTGTAAACTTTCCCGTCATCAAGACTTTATTCTCATAAATCTGCCGGTATTTTCTTTGAAAAAAAAAGTGCATTTGAAACATATCTTATTTATCGTAAATGCAGACTTTTTGTAGCACTGCTTCCAACTTTAAACTTTTTGTTGTAATGTAAATTCCAACTTTTTCTGTCATTATTATTTGTGTACTGAATTTAATTTCGCAGGTTTTTACATTTATCGTGAAAAATAACCCATTTCTGTAAAATTCTTATCATAACCACGCATCACTCTTGCAAATTAATGACTTTTTTCTCTTAAAATTAAATCAAATTCTGTATTCCTTTCATCAACCTTTTCCTCACAATATTTTTACTTTATTCGGGACATTTTTTCCAGAAAATGTCAGTTAAATACAACTTTTTTCTTGGAAATGTTTAGAAACGATTTAAGAAAAACACCAACTTTTTCCCAATCTGTAGATGGTTGTGGAGGGGGGCGTGGCCTGCGGACCTGCAGCGAAGTGGGTTTTGTCAGGACCGGCTTTGAGATTAGCGACAGGTGATTAGATAAACACGCCCAGGTGGGCCATTTACGCACCTGCCGCTGATCTCGAAGCTGGTCATGGCACACCCCTCTTCGCTGCAGGTGTGCAGGCCACGCCCCCTCCACAATGGGCCTCATAAATTCCAACCTTTTACTGTTATTTTTCTTTAAAAAAAAATCAAAATTTGTTCAAAACCTTTTTGGGCTTTACTCTCCGATCTTTGTTCATTTATAACTTTACTGGGGCAAATGACAACCTTTTATGTAACGTGGAATTTTTTTTATAAAACTCTCCAAAAATGCGTAAACTTTTCCCGTCATCAAGACTTTATTCTCGTAAATCTGCCGGTATTTTCCTTGAAATATATCTTATTTATCGTAAATGCAGACTTTTTGTAGCACTGCTTCCAACGTTAACTGAAACTTTTTTGTAACGTAAATTCCAACTTTTTCTGTCATTAGTATTTGTGTTCTGAAATTATTGTCGCAGGTTTTACATTTGTCGTGAAAAATAACATCATTTAATATAATAAAAATAATTTTGCCCATTTCTGTCAAATTCTTTTCATAACCACAACATCACTCTTGCAAATTAATGACTTTTTTCTTTTAAAATTAAATCAAATTCCATCTTCCCTTCATCAACTTTTTCTTCACAAAATGTTGACTTTATTCCGGACATTTTTTTTTAGAAAATGTCAGTTGAATACAAATTTTTCCTTGCAAATGTTTAGAAACGATTTACGAAACACAGCAACTTTTTCCAGATGTGTAGAAATGTCTCAAGTTAAACTGAAAACTGTGTTTCTGTACCATTGATATTTTTTGAAAATGCATTATTCTCACAAGACTTCAATTTTTGGGGGAAAAAGAATTCCAACTTTTATGGTTGTGGAAGGGGGCGTGGCCTGCAGACCTGCAGCGAAGCGGGGTGTGCCAGGACTGACTTCGAGATCAGCGTCAGGTGATTAGATAAACACGCCCAGGTGGGCCATTTACGCACCTGTCGCTGATCTCGAAGCCGGTCCTGGCACAACCCGCTTTGCTGCAGGTACGCAGGCCACGCCCCCCTCCACAATGATCCTCATAAATTCCAACTTTTTTCTTCAGCGTTGTTTTTTTCAAATAAATTTAAATATGTTCAGAACCTTTCCAGGCTTTACTCTCTGATCTTTATTCATTTATAATATTACTGGGGCAAATGACAACCTTTTATGTAACGTAGAATTTTTTGTAAAACTCTCAAAAAATGTATAAACTTTTCCCGTCATTCTCGCAAATCTGCCAGTATTTTCTTTGAAAAAAAAAAAAGTGCATTTGAAACATTTTATTTATCATAAATGCATACTTTTTGTAGCACTGCTTCCAACTTTAACTGCAACTGAAACTTTTTCTTGTCATGTAAATTCCAACTTTTTCTGTCATTATTATTTGTGTACTGAATTTATTGTCGCAGTTATTTACATTTATCGTGAAAAATAACTTTCGCCCATTTCTGTTAAATTCTTATGGTAATCACAACATCACCCTTGCAAAGTAATGATGTTTTTCTCTTAAAATGGAATAAAATTCCATCTTCCATTTATTAACCTTTTCCTCAAAAAATTTGGACTTTATTCGGAACATTTTCTCAGAAAATGTCCCGTATTTTCCGGAATATAAGGCGCACTTGTTCCCCCCCCCCCCTCAAAACTCCACAGTGCGCCTTATAAGCCGGTGCGCCTAATGTACGGAATGATTCTGGTTGTGCTTACCGACCTCGAAGCAATTTTATTTGGTACATGGTGTAACGATAAGTGCGACCAGCAGATGGCAGTCACACATAAGAGATACGTGTAGACAGCAATATGACTCAAGTAAACAACACCAACATTTTGTATGTTCCATTGAAAATATAGAACATTACACGGCGCTCAAAAATCTATCAAAATGTTTTAGTAGGACTTTGGTAAGCTATGAAGCCACCGCTTGATGGATTGTACTGTGCTTGAAAATAGGAGTATTATTATCCTCTGTGTGTATAAGGTAAGACATATTATCTGGCCTTTTGTTTCACAATATTATGCAAAAGCAACTTTTCTCACCTTCTGGTACCTGCTGATCTGTATTTGGGATCTGCATAAGTCCTGAAAATTTGTGCGCGTCTGGCTTTGTAGTCTGTGGCGACGACGTAGTCGATAAGCTTCTTCTTTTTCTCTATCTTCTTGTTATGGGGCATTCATCCTCATTTTTAATATAAAGTAAAGTTCTTACTTATATCTGTCAGTAAACTCGCCATGAAAGCGCTAAAACATACCGGTGTAATGAGTTGACATTATTCACCCGAGGAACTTTAGTTATTAGAGAGTTCCGGTCGGACGGTTTTTCACGGGACACATTTCCGGCCTTCTTGTTGTTTCCGGATGAGGAGATGCTGCTCCGTTATTGATGGAAGTGAAGTCTGAATGCCATTAAAAAAGTTAGCGCCTCCTTTTGACACTTCTTCCACTCCCGTCCTTGCACGCTACACCGCTACAACAAAGACGACAGGGAGAAGACCTTGTTGAAGTGGAGGCACGTAAATAAGATGGTACCCTGAAGAGAGTGTCAGAAAGCGGCTTGAAGTTGTGTAAAACATCATCCAAAAGACCAAAGAAGCAGCATCACATCTTATGTAGACCTCCAGGAAGTCTTTCACATTTACAAACAAATATTAATAATATGACTCCTTTAATGCGCCTTATAATCACTGCGCCTATTATAGATATGAAACTAGACCCGCTCTTCGGCAGAACACCTTTTAATCCGGTGCGCCCTATGGTCCGAAAAACTTTTTCTGTCATTATTTGTTGTTGCAGGTTTTTGCATTCATCCTGAAAAATAACTTTTGCCCATTTCTGTAAAATTGCCTCCAAGACATGCGACTTGTCCATGGTGTACCAAACCTTCCGCCCCAATGCAGCTGAGATAGACACCGGCAACCTCGGTGACCCCACAAGGGACAAGCGGTAGAAAATGGATGGATGGACGGATGTTATCATAACCACAACATTGTGCTTGCAAATTAAAGCCTTTTTTTTCTCTTAAAATTCAATCAAATTCCATCTTCCATTCATCAACTTTTTCCTACAAGATTTTGACTTTATTCCAGACGGGTTTTTTTTCAGAAAATGTAATTTTTTCTTGCAAATTGTCCCAGTGGAAAAAGTCCAAAGTTGGAGAGGAGAGAGTTTTGCATGGCCTCCACATTCCTGCAGGATGAGTCACAGCGGCGGCAGAGACGTGACCTCTGACCTCTTTTCTTCATCAAGGCGCGGCCACGTCTCAACTTGCAACACTTTTGTCTCTTTTCAGAGACAAGGTGCAAAAGCAGAGCGGGTGCTGGCCCTAAATCCACCATGTGTGCAAGTTGACATATTTTCCACAAGCAAACAAACCTAAAAATGATTTTCTATTTTTTAGCTCCGCCCACTGGTCCACACACACTTCCTTCTGTCCAATCAGGACAACTCTGCTTAAGCCTTGAATGGACACACACACACACACACACACACACACACACACACACACACACACACACACACACACACACACACACACACACACACACACACACACGGACACATCACTTCCATATTCACACAGGAGTTGGGAAAGCTGCACGCCTCGTCAAAATACATCTTCCAAATGCACACGCAATATTTTGTATTTTGAGCGGCGCTTTTGACGCAAAAGTGCACACTCGGCCAAAAGTGCACACTCGGGCAAAAAAAAAAGTCTGCAGGAGCGAGACGCGAATTGCTGAGTGAGTGAGACGATGTCCGAGACAAGACTGACAGAAATAGAAAGAACAGGCAAAGTCAATATGAAAATGTGTGAGTGGGAGGGACGGACAGACAGACATGCAGACACACAGAAGGACATGCAGACAGACATGCAGACACACAGAAGGACATGCAGACAGACATGCAGACAGACATGCAGACACACAGAAGGACATGCAGACAGACATGCAGACACACAGAAGGACATGCAGACAGACATGCAGACACAGAAGGACATGCAGACAGACATGCAGACAGATAGAAGGACATGCAGACAGACAGAAGGAAATGAAGACAGCCATGCAGACAGACATGCAGACAGCCATGCAGACAGACAGAAGGACATGCAGACAGACATGCAGACAGACAGAAGGACATGCAGACAGACATGCAGACAGATAGAAGGACATGCAGACAGACATGCAGACAGATAGAAGGACATGCAGACAGACAGAAGGAAATGAAGACAGTCATGCAGACAGACAGAAGGAAATGAAGACAGTCATGCAGACAGACAGAAGGACATACAGATAGACAGACAGACAGAAAGAAGGACATACAGACAGACAGACAGACAGAAGGACATACAGAAAGAGAGAAGGACATGCAGACAGACATGCAGACAGACAGAAAGAAGGACATACAGACAGACAGACAGACAGAAGGACATACAGAAAGAGAGAAGGACATGCAGACAGACATGCAGACAGACAGAAAGACATGCAGACATTTGTTCTGTAATGGGAACCAGAAGAGAGAAGACATCCATCCATCCATTTCCTACCGCTTATTCCCTTTCGGGGTCGCGGGGGGCGCTGGCGCATATCTCAGCTACAATCGGGCGGAAGGCGGGGTACACCCTGGACAAGTCGCCACCTCATCGCAGGGCCAACACAGATAGACAGACAACATTCACACACTAGGGACCATTTAGTGTTGCCAATCAACCTATCCCCAGGTGCATGTCTTTGGAGGTGGGAGGGGCCTATCCACAGGTGCCTTTCTTTGGAGGTGGGAGGGGCCTATCCCCAGGTGCCTTTCTTTGGAGGTGGGAGGGGCCTATCCCCAGGTGCATGTCTTTGGAAGTGGGAGGGGCCTATCCCCAGGTGCATGTCTTTGGAGGTGGGAGGGGCCTATCCCCAGGTGCCTTTCTTTGGAGGTGGGAGGAGCCTATCCCCAGGTGCATGTCTTTGGAAGTGGGAGGGGCCTATCCCCAGGTGCATGTCTTTGGAGGTGGGAGGAAGCCGGAGTACCCGGAGACATAAAATATTCTAAAAAGACATTTTGTTCTCCTGTCTTGTTTTCTTCTGTCCACTACAGAGGACAAGATGTTGTGCAGTAAGACATTTAAAGAGACAGTCACTTTATTTCCTGAAGTCATTTTTTTTCTAAAGTGTTTATTATCAATGTGAATACAAAGTGTTTATTATCAATGTGAATACAAAGTGTTTATTATCAATGTGAATACAAAGTGTTTATTATCAATGTGAATACAAAGTGTTTATTATCAATGTGAATACAAAGTGTTTATTATCAATGTGAATACAAAGTGTTTATTATCAATGTGAATACAAAGTGTTTATTATCAATGTGAATACAAAGTGTTTATTATCAATGTGAATACAAAGTGTTTATTATCAATGTGAATACAAAGTGTTTATTATCAATGTGAATACAAAGTGTTTATCCATTATTGGATGTCAAAGTCCAACGCCTGAACCTCTCGGCCATCCTGGTGGAGGACAGGAAGTCACTTGCTAAAAGTCCAGAATAACTGTAATATTGACCAATGAGGTTTGGTGATGATGTCATATCCTGCTGAGCTGCCGCTACTTTTTCCCGCTTCCCATCTAGCGCCCTCCCCCCCCTCCCCCTCCTCCAAAAGCTCATCAACAAACCCCCACTGTGGCCTCATCCACCCACATAAAGTCCAACAAAGAGCAAACAACACAGTAAACCAACACAGCCTTGTAAAACACACACACACACACACACACACACACACACACACACACACATTCCAGAGCCGGGTGCTTGAACACACCCTCCAGAGTGTTGCCCTTTGAAGTGAGTGTGGGAAAGCTCAGGGGAATGGTCTTGGCGGAGCGGCGACACGGGGGTGTGGGGGGCACCACCCTATGAGATGGGGGTGGATGCTAATTAGCAGACTGATAGAAGCCCGGGGACACTTTTCCAACAAGCTCAAATGTTTCTTGAGGGGGAAGTTGCATACACCACTTTTTGCCAGCGCCACTGTAGACAACTACAATGTACCCCTTATTTCAGGGGTGCCCAAACTGTGTCCTGGGTCAGTTTGTGGCTTGCAGATGAAGTTCTGTTGGCCTGCAACATGTTGTCGGGGGGGCCTAGTTTTGGGACCATGGGCGGGTCTATTCAGGTCTTTGGTTTTTTTCCCAAATGTAAAACACTTCCTTCAATCAATCAATCAATCAATCAATCAATCAATGTTTACTTATACAGCCCGAAATGCTGAAAGTGTCTCAAAGGGCTGCACAAGACACAACTACATCGTCAGCTCAGATCCCACATCGGGGCAAGGAAAAACTCAACACCATGGGCGAACGGTGCAATGGACATCGGGTGGAGTCCAGTCCATAGTGGATCTAACATAATAGTGTGAGAGTCCAGTCCATAGTGGATCTAACATAATAGTGAGAGTCCAGTCCATAGTGGATCTAACATAACAGTGAGAGTCCAGTCCATGGTGGATCTAACATAATAGTGAGAGAGTCCAGTCCATAGTGGATCTAACATAATAGTGAGAGTCCAGTCCATAGTGGATCTAACATAATAGTGAGAGTCCAGTCCATGGTGGATCTAACATAATAGTGAGAGAGTCCAGTCCATAGTGGATCTAACATAATAGTGTGAGAGTCCAGTCCATAGTGGATCTAACATAATAGTGAGAGTCCAGTCCATAGTGGATCTAACATAATAGTGTGAGAGTCCAGTCCATAGTGGATCTAACATAATAGTGAGAGTCCAGTCCATAGTGGATCTAACATAATAGTGAGAGTCCAGTCCATAGTGGATCTAACATAATAGTGTGAGAGTCCAGTCCATAGTGGATCTAACATAATAGAGTGAGAGTCCAGTCCATAGTGGATCTAACATAATAGTGTGAGAGTCCAGTCCATAGTGGATCTAACATAATAGTGAGAGAGTCCAGTCCATAGTGGATCTAACATAATAGTGTGAGTCCAGTCCATAGTGGATCTAACATAATAGTGTGAGGGTCCAGTCCATAGTGGATCTAACATAATAGTGTGAGAGTCTAGTCCATAGTGGATCTAACATAATAGTGAGAGTCCAGTCCATAGTGGATCTAACATAATAGTGAGAGTCCAGTCCGAAGTGGATCTAACATAATAGTGAGAGTCCAGTCCATAGTGGATCTAACATAATAGTGAGAGTCCAGTCCATAGTGGATCTAACATAATAGTGAGAGTCCAGTCCATAGTGGATCTAACATAATAGTGAGAGTCCAGTCCATAGTGGATCTAACATAATAGTGAGAGTCCAGTCCGAAGTGGATCTAACATAATAGTGAGAGTCCAGTCCATAGTGGATCTAACATAATAGTGAGAGTCCAGTCCATAGTGGATCTAACATAATAGTGAGAGTCCAGTCCATAGTGGATCTAACATAATAGTGAGAGTCCAGTCCATAGTGGATCTAACATAATAGTGAGAGTCCAGTCCGAAGTGGATCTAACATAATAGTGAGAGTCCAGTCCATAGTGGATCTAACATAATAGTGAGAGTCCAGTCCATAGTGGATCTAACATAATAGTGTGAGAGTCCAGTCCATAGTGGATCTAACATAATAGTGAGAGTCCAGTCCATAGTGGATCTAACATAATAGTGTGAGAGTCCAGTCCATAGTGGATCTAACATAATAGTGAGAGAGTCCAGTCCATAGTGGATCTAACATAATAGTGTGAGTCCAGTCCATAGTGGATCTAACATAATAGTGTGAGGGTCCAGTCCATAGTGGATCTAACATAATAGTGTGAGAGTCTAGTCCGTAGTGGATCTAACATAATAGTGAGAGTCCAGTCCATAGTGGATCTAACATAATAGTGAGAGTCCAGTCCGAAGTGGATCTAACATAATAGTGAGAGTCCAGTCCATAGTGGATCTAACATAATAGTGAGAGTCCAGTCCATAGTGGATCTAACATAATAGTGAGAGTCCAGTCCATAGTGGATCTAACATAATAGTGAGAGTCCAGTCCGAAGTGGATCTAACATAATAGTGAGAGTCCAGTCCATAGTGGATCTAACATAATAGTGTGAGAGTCCAGTCCATAGTGGATCTAACATAATAGTGTGAGAGTCCAGTCCATAGTGGATCTAACATAACAGTGTGAGAGTCCAGTCCATAGTGGATCTAACATAATAGTGTGAGAGTCCAGTCCATAGTGGATCTAACATAATAGTTTGAGAGTCCAGTCCATAGTGGATCTAACATAACAGTGTGAGAGTCCAGTCCATAGTGGATCTAACATAATAGTGTGAGAGTCCAGTCCATAGTGGATCTAACATAATAGTGTGAGAGTCCAGTCCATAGTGGATCTAACATAATAGTGAGAGTCCAGTCCATAGTGGATCTAACATAATAGTGAGAGTCCAGTCCATAGTGGATCTAACATAACAGTGTGAGAGTCCAGTCCATAGTGGATCTAACATAATAGTGAGAGTCCAGTCCATAGTGGATCTAACATAACAGTGTGAGAGTCCAGTCCATAGTGGATCTAACATAATAGTGTGAGAGTCTAGTCCATAGTGGATCTAACATAAAGTCCAGTCCATAGTGGATCTAACATAATAGTGTGAGAGTCCAGTCCATAGTGGATCTAACATAACAGTGTGAGAGTCCAGTCCATAGTGGATCTAACATAATAGTGTGAGAGTCTAGTCCATAGTGGATCTAAC
>NC_084613.1:89102151-89104651 GCF_033978795.1 Nerophis ophidion
CTGTGTTTGTTGGTTACCATCCTGATTTAAGCCTGCCTCCTTTGTTCTCTCGTCCTCGCTTCGTAGTTTGTGTTTCATGCAGTTTGTGTTTCACAACAGTGAGGACTTTGGTACTGATTCTGATATCCGTACTCGCTAGCTTCCACGCTATGCCTTTTGTGTTGTCTAGCTCCCATGCTAGTTCTTTGTTTTGCCTTTTGTGCCTAGTGACAAGTTTTTCTGTTCTTAGTTTGTTGTTTTAGTTTAAATAAACCAATATTTCTTCCCTTTACGCCGTGTCCGAGCCCGAACTGCATCCTTGAAAGAAGGCGTCCCCATCAACATGCCAGCCCAAGCTCACATGATTTATATCGGCTAGTAAAGTAAAAGTTTTGTACCTGACAAGTTAGACTTTTCACGCAAAGTGCAAAAAGAAGTTGAGGTAAACATTTCACATACATTCTCTCCCCCAGCTTGGACATTTTCTCCAGTGTAAGGAGGGAGGAACCAGATCTACATGATTATATTCTCCTTATGTCTTGCATGGATGGAAATAGTTGACAATAAATAATCTTTGAAATGAACCTACAAGTAAATTTTCCATTTCATGCATGTGTAAAACAAAGTTAAACCACTTCAGGAAGGTTTATGACCAAAAATGATTCCCGGGCGCGGCCACAGCTGCTGCTCACTGCTCCCCTCACCTCCCAGGGGGTGATGAAGGGTGATGGGTCAAATGGCAGAGAATACTTTGGCCACACCTCGTGTGTGTGTGTGTGTGTGTGTGTGTGTGTGTGTGTGTGTGTGTGTGTGTGTGTGTGTGTGTGTGTGTGTGTGTGTGTGTGAGTGACAATCATTTCCACTTTACTCCAACTTTATTTATAGATGGAAATGATGGGGCGGTATGGCTGAGTTGGTAGAGTGGCCGTGCCAGCAACTTGAGGGTTCCAGGTTCGATCCCCACTCTCGCCATCCCAGCCACTCTCGTTGTGTCCTTGGGCAAGACACTTTACCCACCTGCTCCCAGTGCCACCCACACTGCTTTAAATGGAACTTAGATATTGGCTTTCACCATGTAAAGCGCTTTGAGTCACTAGAGAAAAGCGCTATATAAATATAATTGGCTTCACATGTGTCACACACACACACACAACATTGGTAAAAGAAGCACTGACCCTGAATGCATTGCAGAGATCCGTCCTCCGCTCGGATGGTGAACGTCTCCCCCGGGTTCACCTGTACCAGGATCACCTGTGTGGGAACATGGGAGGGGTCAGGCTTGGAGGATGTCACATGTTCATCGCTGTCCGCATCACACGTAACATGACGGAAGATGGGGTGCCATGACGCAAAATGACTTGGCATGACACAACATGACTCAAGGTGATGTAACCTGCCGTGACATGACATAACGTGATGTTACATGACAATGTAATGTAACATGACATAACAGGATGTTACATGACAGTGTAATGTAACATGACATAACAGGATGTTACATGACATAACATGATGTAACATGACATAACAGGATGTTACATGACAATGTAATGTAACATGGCAGTGTAATGTAACATGCCATAACAGGATGTTACATGACATAACATGATGTAACATGACATAACAGGGTGTTACATGACAATGTAATGTAACATGACAGTGTAATGTAACATGCCATAACAGGATGTTACATGACATAACATGATGTAACATGACATAACAGGATGTTACATGACAATGTAATGCGACATGGCATAACGCGATGTTACATGACATAACGTGATGTTACAATACAATGTAATGTAACATGACATAACAGGATGTTACATGACAATGTAATGCAACATGACATAACATGATGTAACATGATGTAACATGCCATAACGCGATGTTACATGACATAACGTGATGTTACAATACAATGAAATGTAACATGGCATAACAGGATGTTACATGACAATGTAATGTAACATGACAAAACAGGATGTTAAATGGAAGTGTAATGTAACATGACATAACAGGATGTTACATGACAGTGTAATGTAACATGACATAACAGGATGTTACATGACAATGTAATGCAACATGACATAACATGATGTTACATGACATAACAGGATGTTACATGACATAACAGGATGTTACATGACAGTGTAATGTAACATGACATAACATGATGTAACATGACATAACGTGATGTTACATAACATAACGTGATGTTACAATACAATGTAATGTAACATGACATAACAGGATGTTACATGACAATGTAATGTAACATGACATAACAGGATGTTAAATGAAAGTGTGATGTAACATGACATAACATGATGTGACATGACATAACGTGATGTTAAATGACAATGTAATGTAACATGACATAACAGGATGTTAAATGAAAGTGTAATGTAACATGACATAACATGATGTGACATGACATAACTTGATGTTACATGACAATGTAATGTAACATGACATAACAGGATGTTACATAACAGTGTAATGTAACATGACATAACAT
>NC_084613.1:89109651-89112151 GCF_033978795.1 Nerophis ophidion
TGCCCCTAAACAGCAAGGAATGCTCTAGAAAGAACAAGTAAAAATGCAGCAGCTGCAGATTGAAAAAAAAAAATCGACATATAATGGAATCGCGACCCAAGAATCGATATGGAATTGAATCGTGGGACACCCTGAGATTGGCAGCCCTACTATTTAGACGCTCCAGACAGATTACTTTTTTTGTATTTTTGTTCCAATATGGCTCTTTCAACGTTTTGGGTCGCCGAGACATCTGGTCTATGGGAAACACTGCAGTACTTAACTTCTTTTTACACTCTTAACAACTTAAACATGTGACATAAAATGCAGCCTGTGCTGTTTGCCCATAAAGTCCGGCTTGGACTTTTATAATATTTGTATAGAACTAAGGGTGTAACTATACGTGTATTTGTGTTGAACCGTTTCGGTACAGGGGGTTCTGTTCAGTACGAGGGTGTATCGAACGACTTTGTAAGCTAAAGTCTTAACAAGCTGCTCTGCTTCCTGCCTCTGTCTGAGCAGTGAGCACCCAGCATTGTCCCGCCCACACAACCATCTGATTGGTTACATACAAAGCCAATCAGCAGTGAGTATTCAGAGCGATGTAACAGCCAATCAGCAGTGAGTATTCAGAGCGATGTAACAGCCAATCAGCAGTGAGTATTCAGAGCGATGTAACAGCCAATCAGCAGTGAGTATTCAGAGCGATGTAGTCAATGCTGTAGCGTCAAACAGATATTCATTTAGCAGGGTAGCAGCGGACAGTGGACTCTCTCCAAATGATAAAACACACTTCCCAGTCACAACTATTACAAACATCACTATGAGCCCGTTGACCTTCTAGAAACTTAAACTGCAGCTCAGCTCGCTCGCACTTCTGGCTTTACATGAAGGCTAATTAGCTTTTAGCGTAACGTTAGATAATTTTGCTGTGTGTGTGTGTGTGTGTGTGTGTGTGTGTGTGTGTGTGTGTGTGTGTGTGTGTGTGTGTGTGTGTGTGTGTGTGTTAGGGGCAGCAAAGCCCTGTCTGTCTGTTATTTCATTGAACTCCATGGTGTTCAGGGATGAATAGTCTCTCCTATTGCAATTGTACTATTTTTCAGCTATAGTTACATGAATCATTAATAATGTAGCAGCCTAGTTTTGAATGGCAGGGTCCCTGCTATCACATGTTGATACAAATATAACATTTCCATAATAAAAGTCAACTGCAGACTTCCCAAATGCTGTAATAAATGAAGCATGATGAACTGACATGAAACGGTTTAATGTTGCACTTTTTATGTGTAGAAAAAAAGTTTTGTCATTTTATTTAATCTGAGCAACAACTTGAGGCAGTTTAATGTGGATTAACGTGGGCAGAATTATTATAGTGTTCCCAATGTTAAAAGGATAAAGCCATTGTTTACAAATGTGGTAAATAAATAACCCAAACATTCATATTTTGTTGTTTTCTTACTGTACCGAAAATGAACTGAACCGTGACCTCTAAACCCAGGTACGTACCAAACCCAGATTTTACACCCCTAATATATAACAGATTATTTCTGTGTTTTATGAGTTTTTATTGGGCTGCCATGAGATGGTGCAGGTGTACCTAATGTTGTGGCCGCTTTATGCAATGTTGAACATGAGCAAAAGCTGGCAGAGAGAGAGAGAGAGAGAGAGAGAGAGAGAAAAGTGCATGGACAATAATAGACGAGCTAACACGCACGCACGCACACACACGGACGCGCACACACACACACACACACACACACACACACACACACACACACACACACACACACACACACACACACAAATGCATTTAATGATGGGTCTGCATCCCTGGTTGCACACTTAGTTTAGACTGCAGGGCAAAAACAAAAAAGTTGTGTAACATGCTGCAACCATGGCTGTATTAACCTGCTTACTAAGTGTGTGTGTGTGTGTGTGTGTGTGTGTGTGTGTGTGTGTGGTCATGTGACACGACCTTTGACACCGCGCACCTGTCCACGCCGGACGCTGCTTACCTGCTGGGCTGCATCGCCGTTAACCATGTGAGGCATGAGCGGGACCTCCCCGTTCAGGAGAGGGGGCGGAGCCAAGTCCAGTGGAATCTGGTCTGTCATCATCATTGTGACGTACATTCATGGAGAATTTCACTCAACTGCCCGATCTGGAAAGTACACACACACAAAAAAAAACCTTGTCACTATACACACACATGCATGCACGCGCACACACACGCACACACATACACACACACGCACGCACGCACGCACGCACGCACACACACACACACACACACACACACACACACACACACACACACACACACACACACACACACACACACACACACGCAGGTATGTCGAAGCATATTTCCATTGACGTCACACAAGCGGAAGTATTTTCATCACAAAGCAAAACAAAAGTAGGAATTCTCCATCAAATGCGCTCATTGACTTTGGAATTTGTATTCAAGCAGTGAAGTTGTCAACTTGTGTAAAAGCTAAATAAAAAGAGAATACAACAA
>NC_084613.1:89117151-89122151 GCF_033978795.1 Nerophis ophidion
CCAATCCAGAGGTACCACCTTCTTAAAGAGAGGGACCACCACCCCGGTCTGCCAATCCAGAGGCACCACCTTCTTAAAGAGAGGGACCACCACCCCGGTCTGCCAATCCAGAGGCACCACCTTCTTAAAGAGAGGGACCACCACCCCGGTCTGCCAATCCAGAGGCACCACCTTCTTAAAGAGAGGACCACAACCACCGGTCTGCAATCAGAGGCACCCCCTTCTTTAAAGAGAGGGACCACCACCCCGGTCTGCCAATCCAGAGGCAGCCACCTTCTTAAAGAGAGGGACCACCACCCCGGTCTGCCAGTCCAGAGGCACAACCTTCTTAAAGAGAGGGACCACCACCCCGGTCTGCCAATCCAGAGGCACCACCTTCTTAAAGAGAGGGACCACCACCCCGGTCTGCCAATCCAGAGGCACCACCTTCTTAAAGAGAGGGACCACCACCCCGGTCTGCCAATCCAGAGGCAGCCACCTTCTTAAAGAGAGGGACCACCACCCCGGTCTGCCAATCCAGAGGCACCACCTTCTTAAAGAGAGGGACCACCACCCCGGTCTGCCAATCCAGAGGCACCACCTTCTTAAAGAGAGGGACCACCACCCCGGTCTGCCAATCCAGAGGCACCACCTTCTTAAAGAGAGGGACCACCACCCCGGTCTGCCAATCCAGAGGCACCACCTTCTTAAAGAGAGGGACACCACCCCGGTCTGCCAATCCAGAGGCACCACCTTCTTAAAGAGAGGGACCACCACCCCGGTCTGCCAATCCAGAGGCACCACCTTCTTAAAGAGAGGGACCACCACCCCGGTCTGCCAATCCAGAGGCACCACCTTCTTAAAGAGAGGGACCACCAACCCCGGTCTGCCAATCCAGAGGCACCACCTTCTTAAGAGAGGGACCACCACCCCGGTCTGCCAATCCAGAGGTACCACCTTCTTAAAGAGAGGGACCACCACCCCGGTCTGCCAATCCAGAGGCACCACCTTCTTAAAGAGAGGGACCACCACCCCGGTCTGCCAGTCCAGAGGCACCACCTTCTTAAAGAGAGGGAACACCACCCCGGTCTGCCAATCCAGAGGTACCACCTTCTTAAAGAGAGGGACCACCACCCCGGTCTGCCAGTCCAGAGGCACCACCTTCTTAAAGAGAGGGACCACCACCCCGGTCTGCCAATCAGAGGCACCACCTTCTTAAAGAGAGGGACCACCACCCCGGTCTGCCAATCCAGAGGCACCACCTTCTTAAAGAGAGGGACCACCACCCCGGTCTGCCAGTCCAGAGGCACCACCCTCAATGTCCAAGCGATCCTGCAGAGTCTTGTCATCCAAGACCATCTAATTCATGGATTTTACTTCGCTAACAACCAGAACAGTTTTGGTTTAATAATTTTCCTTAAACTGAGACAGACACTGAAAAGTCGTGTTATTGTTTGCCGACATTCCGATATTGTCCAACTCTTAATTACCGATTCCGATACCAACCGATACCGATATATAGAGTGGTGCAATGAACACATTATTATGCCTCATTTTGTTGTGATGCATTAAACAATGTAACAAGGTTTTACAAAATAAATCAACTCAAGTGATGGAAAGAAATGCCAACATGGCACTGCCATATTTATTATTGAAGTCACAAAGTGCATTATTTCTTTTAACATGCCTCAAAACTGTAGCTTGGAATTTGGGACTTGCTCTCCCTGAGAGAGGATGAGGAGGTAAAGGTGGGTGGGGTTGGGGGGCAGATATCATAACGTACCGGAAGAGTTAGTGCTGCGAGGGATTCTGGGTATTTGTAACAGTGTTGAAGTTGTTTATACGGCCACCCTCAGTGTGACCTGTACGGCTGTTGACCAAGTATGCATTACATTCACTTGTGTGTTTGAAAAGCCGTAGATATTATGTGACTGGGCCGGCACGCAAAGGCAGAGCCTTTAAGGTTTATTGGCGCTCTGTACTTCTCCCTACGTCCGTGTATACAGCGGCGTTTTAAAAAGTCATACATTGAACTTTTTGAAACCGATACAGATCATTTCTGATATTACATTTTAAAGCATTTATTGGCCGATAATATCAGCAGCCCGACATTATCGGACATCTCTAATATATATATATATTGTGGCTTGTACCCACCCACTCTGTGCTCTATATAAACCATTGTATGTGAATGCTTCCATTAAAATCTCCTGATGATTGAGGGAACCCCTCATGAAACAGATCTGTAGAGATGAAGTAGTTTTGTGATTTTTCACACACCTACATTATATATATATATATATATATATATATATATATATATATATATATATATATATATATATATATGCATATATATATATGCATATATATATATGCATATATATATATGCATATATATATATATATATATATATATATATATATATATATATATATATATATAGCTGGGCGATATATATGCCATATATTGCAGGTTTGTCTCTGTGTGATATAGAAAATGACTATAAGGTGATATTGGAGTATATGTTCTCACACAGTTGCTTTTAGCTGCTGGCATTACACTACAGGCTCTTCTCACTCCTTCTTGTGTCTCCTTCTCACAGACATAAAACAAGCACACCTTCTTACATACGTCACATACTGTCACCTCATACCTCACATACTGTCACCTCATACGTCACATACTGTCACCTCATACGTCACATACTGTCACCTCATACGTCACATACTGTCACCTCATACCTCACATACTGTCACCTCATACGTCACATACTGTCACCTCATACGTCACATACTGTCACCTCATACCTCACATACTGTCACCTCATACGTCACATACTGTCACCTCATACCTCACATACTGTCACCTCACATACTGTCACCTCACATACTGTCACCTCACACGTCACATACTGTCACCTCATACCTCACATACTGTCACCTCATACGTCACATACTGTCACCTCATACCTCACATACTGTCACCTCACATACTGTCACCTCACATACTGTCACCTCACACGTCACATACTGTCACCTCACACCTCACATACTGTCACCTCACACGTCACATACTGTCACCTCACACCTCACATACTGTCACCTCATACCTCACATACTGTCACCTCACACGTCACATACTGTCACCTCACACGTCACATACTGTCACCTCATACCTCACATACTGTCACCTCACACGTCACATACTGTCACCTCACACCTCACATACTGTCACCTCATACCTCACATACTGTCACCTCACACGTCACATACTGTCACCTCACACCTCACATACTGTCACCTCATACCTCACATACTGTCACCTCACACGTCACATACTGTCACCTCACACGTCACATACTGTCACCTCATACGTCACATACTGTCACCTCACACGTCACATACTGTCACCTCACACGTCACATACTGTCACCTCATACCTCACATACTGTCACCTCACATACTGTCACCTCACATACTGTCACCTCACACGTCACATACTGTCACCTCACACGTCACATACTGTCACCTCACACGTCACATACTGTCACCTCATACCTCACATACTGTCACCTCACATACTGTCACCTCACATACTGTCACCTCACACGTCACATACTGTCACCTCACACGTCACATACTGTCACCTCACACGTCACATACTGTCACCTCATACGTCACATACTGTCACCTCATACGTCACATACTGTCACCTCACACGTCACATACTGTCACCTCATACGTCACATACTGTCACCTCACACGTCACATACTGTCACCTCACACGTCACATACTGTCACCTCATACGTCACATACTGTCACCTCACACGTCACATACTGTCACCTCACACGTCACATACTGTCACCTCACATGTCACATACTGTCACCTCACACGTCACATACTGTCACCTCACACCTCACATACTGTCACCTCATACCTCACATACTGTCACCTCATACGTCACATACTGTCACCTCACACGTCACATACTGTCACCTCATACGTCACATACTGTCACCTCACACGTCACATACTGTCACCTCATACCTCACATACTGTCACCTCATACGTCACATACTGTCACCTCACACGTCACATACTGTCACCTCATACGTCACATACTGTCACCTCACACCTCACATACTGTCACCTCATACCTCACATACTGTCACCTCATACGTCACATACTGTCACCTCACACGTCACATACTGTCACCTCATACGTCACATACTGTCACCTCACACGTCACATACTGTCACCTCACACGTCACATACTGTCACCTCATACGTCACATACTGTCACCTCATACGTCACATACTGTCACCTCATACCTCACATACTGTCACCTCACACGTCACATACTGTCACCTCACACGTCACATACTGTCACCTCATACGTCACATACTGTCACCTCATACGTCACATACTGTCACCCCACACGTCAACATACTGTCACCTCACACGTCACATACTGTCACCTCATACGTCACATACTGTCACCTCACACGTCACATACTGTCACCTCACACGTCACATACTGTCACCTCACACGTCACATACTGTCACCTCACACGTCACATACTGTCACCTCACACGTCACATACTGTCACCTCACACGTCACATACTGTCACCTCATACGTCACATACTGTCACCTCACACGTCACCTCACACGTCACGTACGGTCACCTCACACGTCACATACTGTCACCTCACACGTCACATACTGTCACCTCACACGTCACATACTGTCACCTCATACGTCACATACTGTCACCTCATACGTCACATACTGTCACCCCACACGTCACATACTGTCACCTCACACGTCACATACTGTCACCTCATACGTCACATACTGTCACCTCACACGTCACATACTGTCACCTCACACGTCACATACTGTCACCTCACACGTCACATACTGTCACCTCACACGTCACATACTGTCACCTCATACGTCACATACTGTCACCTCATACGTCACATACTGTCACCTCACACGTCACATAC
>NC_084613.1:89127151-89134393 GCF_033978795.1 Nerophis ophidion
ATATGATGGCAATGTGACTCAAGTAAACAACACCAACTTTTGAAATGTTCCATTGAAAATATAGAACTTTACACACAACACTCAAAAATGTGTTTTTAGGACTTTGGTAAGCAATGAAGTCACAGCACTTGATGGATTGTACTGCGCTTCAACTTACATCAATCACTCAATGTTTATTTAACAGCACTAAAACACGAGTGTCTCAAAGGGCTGCACAAGTCACAACAACATCCTCGGTTCAAATCCCACATCAGGGCAACGAAAAACTCAACCCAATGGGACAATGAGAAACCTTGGAGAGAACTGTAAATGTGGGGACCTCCCCCCAGTCCCTAGGGCGACTGGTGCAATGGATGTCCAGTGGATCTAACATAATAGTGAGAGTCCAGTCCATAGTGGATCTAACATAATAGTGAGAGTCCAGTCCATAGTGGATCTAACATAATAGTGAGAGTCCAGTCCATAGTGGATCTAACATAATAGTGAGAGTCCAGTCCATAGTGGATCTAACATAATAGTGAGAGTCCAGTCCATAGTGGATCTAACATAATAGTGAGAGTCCAGTCCATAGTGGATCTAACATAATAGTGAGAGTCCAGTCCATAGTGGATCCAACATAATAGTGAGAGTCCAGTCCATAGTGGATCTAACATAATAGTGTGAGAGTCCAGTCCATAGTGGATCTAACATAATAGTGAGAGTCCAGTCCATAGTGGATCTAACATAATAGTGTGAGAGTCCAGTCCATAATGGATCTAACATAATAGTGTGAGAGTCCAGTCCATAGTGGATCTAACATAATAGTGAGAGTCCAGTCCATAGTGGATCCAACATAATAGTGAGAGTCCAGTCCATAGTGGATCTAACATAATAGTGAGAGAGTCCAGTCCATAATGGATCTAACATAATAGTGTGAGAGTCCAGTCCATAGTGGATCTAACATAATAGTGAGAGTCCAGTCCATAGTGGATCTAACATAATAGTGAGAGTCCAGTCCATAGTGGATCTAACATAATAGTGTGAGTCCAGTCCATAGTGGATCTAACATAATAGTGTGAGAGTCCAGTCCATAATGGATCTAACATAATAGTGTGAGAGTCCAGTCCATAGTGGATCTAACATAATAGTGAGAGTCCAGTCCATAGTGGATCTAACATAATAGTGAGAGTCCAGTCCATAGTGGATCTAACATAATAGTGAGAGTCCAGTCCATCGTGGATCCAACATAATAGTGAGAGTCCAGTCCATAGTGGGGCCAGCAGGAGACTATATTGAGCGTGGACAGGTCAGCATATGAGTATTATTATGGTGTGTGTGTATAAGGTAAGACATTATCTGGTGTTTTGTTTCGCAATATTATGCAAAAGCAACTTTTCTCCTCGGGATCCACCGGGAAGAGCTGGACAAAGTGGCTGGGGAAAGGAAAGTCTGGGCTTCTCTGCTTAGGCTGCTGCCCCCGTGACCCGACCTCGGCTAAGCGGCAGAAGATGGATGGATGTCTAATATCTACTGTTTACATTGAACACAAACAGCACGGCCCACCAAGTCCAACTCCTTGCGAGTGAAACAAACTTGGGACATTAAAGCTGATACAGGTTTCATTTCAACTCTTTAACACAACACCATTCTCCCAAAAAGAAAACATTTTCAAAGTAAAAGCTCCTCTTTTGTTGCCGTCTGACGTCTAGACTTCACAAGGATGCACTATGGTGGCTTCAAAATGTATTTTTATTGATTCAGATTGGTAATGAAGAAGAATCTCTGAAGGTTTTTTCCGATCCAATATTGGATAATATTACGATATCAGCAGCTGTCAGATCATATCAGTCGCATCTAAGACATGCGATACAAGGAGGGCGACACAAGACGTGTGTTGTGCTGCAACTAAAGTCTCGTCTTGTGAGCTTTGATGGATAACATCTTGTCTCCATTTGAGAGCTTTTAGAGTCTTTATTTTACAAGAATGTGTCCATCAAGTCTGTTTGTGTAACTTACATCAAGTCTGTTTGTGTAACTTACATCAAGTCTGTTTGTGTAACTTACATCAAGTCTGTTTGTGTAACTTACATCAAGTCTGTTTGTGTAACTTACATCGAGTCTGTTTGTGTAACTTACATCAAGTCTGTTTGTGTAACTTACATCAAGTCTGTTTGTGTAACTTACATCAAGTCTGTTTGTGTAACTTACATCAAGTCTGTTTGTGTAACTTACATCAAGTCTGTTTGTGTAACTTACATCAAGTCTGTTTGTGTAACTTACATCGAGTCTGTTTGTGTAACTTACATCAAGTCTGTTTGTGTAACTTACATCAAGTCTGTTTGTGTAACTTACATCAAGTCTGTTTGTGTAACTTACATCAAGTCTGTTTGTGTAACTTACATCAAGTCTGTTTGTGTAACTTACATCAAGTCTGTTTGTGTAACTTACATCAAGTCTGTTTGTGTAACTTACATCAAGTCTGTTTGTGTAACTTACATCAAGTCTGTTTGTGTAACTTACATCAAGTCTGTTTGTGTAACTTACATCAAGTCTGTTTGTGTAACTTACATCAAGTCTGTTTGTGTAACTTACATCAAGTCTGTTTGTGTAACTTACATCAAGTCTGTTTGTGTAACTTACATCAAGTCTGTTTGTGTAACTTACATCAAGTCTGTTTGTGTAACTTACATCAAGTCTGTTTGTGTAACTTACATCAAGTCTGTTTGTGTAACTTACATCAAGTCTGTTTGTGTAACTTACATCAAGTCTGTTTGTGTAACTTACATCAAGTCTGTTTGTGTAACTTACATCAAGTCTGTTTGTGTAACTTACATCAAGTCTGTTTGTGTAACTTCCGTCAAGTCTGTTTGTGTAACTTACATCAAGTCTGTTTGTGTAACTTACATCAAGTCTGTTTGTGTAACTTACATCAAGTCTGTTTGTGTAACTTACATCAAGTCTGTTTGTGTAACTTACATCAAGTCTGTTTGTGTAACTTACATCAAGTCTGTTTGTGTAACTTACATCAAGTCTGTTTGTGTAACTTACATCAAGTCTGTTTGTGTAACTTACATCAAGTCTGTTTGTGTAACTTACATCAAGTCTGTTTGTGTAACTTACATCAAGTCTGTTTGTGTAACTTCCATCAAGTCTGTTTGTGTAACTTCCATCAAGTCTGTTTGTGTAACTTACATCAAGTCTGTTTGTGTAACTTCCATCAAGTCTGTTTGTGTAACTTACATCAAGTCTGTTTGTGTAACTTCCATCAAGTCTGTTTGTGTAACTTCCATCAAGTCTGTTTGTGTAACTTCCATCAAGTCTGTTTGTGTAACTTCCATCAAGTCTGTTTGTGTAACTTCCATCAAGTCTGTTTGTGTAACTTACATCAAGTCTGTTTGTGTAACTTACATCAAGTCTGTTTGTGTAACTTACATCAAGTGTGTTTGTGTAACTTACATCAAGTCTGTTTGTGTAACTTCCATCAAGTCTGTTTGTGTAACTTCCATCAAGTCTGTTTGTGTAACTTACATCAAGTCTGTTTGTGTAACTTACATCAAGTCTGTTTGTGTAACTTACATCAAGTCTGTTTGTGTAACTTACATCAAGTCTGTTTGTGTAACTTACATCAAGTCTGTTTGTGTAACTTACATCAAGTCTGTTTGTGTAACTTACATCAAGTCTGTTTGTGTAACTTACATCAAGTCTGTTTGTGTAACTTACATCAAGTCTGTTTGTGTAACTTACATCAAGTCTGTTTGTGTAACTTCCATCAAGTCTGTTTGTGTAACTTCCATCAAGTCTGTTTGTGTAACTTACATCAAGTCTGTTTGTGTAACTTACATCAAGTGTGTTTGTGTAACTTACATCAAGTGTGTTTGTGTAACTTACATCAAGTCTGTTTGTGTAACTTACGTCAAGTCTGTTTGTGTAACTTACGTCAAGTCTGTTTGTGTAACTTACGTCAAGTCTGTTTGTGTAACTTACGTCAAGTCTGTTTGTGTAACTTACGTCAAGTCTGTTTGTGTAACTTACATCAAGTCTGTTTGTGTAACTTACATCAAGTCTGTTTGTGTAACTTACATCAAGTCTGTTTGTGTAACTTACATCAAGTCTGTTTGTGTAACTTACATCAAGTCTGTTTGTGTAACTTACATCAAGTCTGTTTGTGTAACTTACATCAAGTCTGTTTGTGTAACTTACGTCAAGTCTGTTTGTGTAACTTACGTCAAGTCTGTTTGTGTAACTTACGTCAAGTCTGTTTGTGTAACTTACATCAAGTCTGTTTGTGTAACTTACATCAAGTCTGTTTGTGTAACTTACATCAAGTCTGTTTGTGTAACTTACATCAAGTCTGTTTGTGTAACTTACATCAAGTCTGTTTGTGTAACTTCCGTCAAGTCTGTTTGTGTAACTTACGTCAAGTCTGTTTGTGTAACTTACGTCAAGTCTGTTTGTGTAACTTACGTCAAGTCTGTTTGTGTAACTTACATCAAGTCTGTTTGTGTAACTTACATCAAGTCTGTTTGTGTAACTTACGTCAAGTCTGTTTGTGTAACTTACGTCAAGTCTGTTTGTGTAACTTACATCAAGTCTGTTTGTGTAACTTACATCAAGTCTGTTTGTGTAACTTACGTCAAGTCTGTTTGTGTAACTTACATCAAGTCTGTTTGTGTAACTTACATCAAGTCTGTTTGTGTAACTTACATCAAGTCTGTTTGTGTAACTTACATCAAGTCTGTTTGTGTAACTTACATCAAGTCTGTTTGTGTAACTTACATCAAGTCTGTTTGTGTAACTTACATCAAGTCTGTTTGTGTAACTTACATCAAGTCTGTTTGTGTAACTTACATCAAGTCTGTTTGTGTAACTTACATCAAGTCTGTTTGTGTAACTTCCGTCAAGTCTGTTTGTGTAACTTACATCAAGTCTGTTTGTGTAACTTACATCAAGTCTGTTTGTGTAACTTACATCAAGTCTGTTTGTGTAACTTACGATCAAGTCTGTTTGTGTAACTTACATCAAGTCTGTTTGTGTAACTTACATCAAGTCTGTTTGTGTAACTTACATCAAGTCTGTTTGTGTAACTTACATCAAGTCTGTTTGTGTAACTTACATCAAGTCTGTTTGTGTAACTTACATCAAGTCTGTTTGTGTAACTTACATCAAGTCTGTTTGTGTAACTTACATCAAGTCTGTTTGTGTAACTTACAGTCAAGTCTGTTTGTGTAACTTACATCAAGTCTGTTTGTGTAACTTACATCAAGTCTGTTTGTGTAACTTACATCAAGTCTGTTTGTGTAACTTACATCAAGTCTGTTTGTGTAACTTACATCAAGTCTGTTTGTGTAACTTACATCAAGTCTGTTTGTGTAACTTACATCAAGTCTGTTTGTGTAACTTACATCAAGTCTGTTTGTGTAACTTACATCAAGTCTGTTTGTGTAACTTACATCAAGTCTGTTTGTGTAACTTACATCAAGTCTGTTTGTGTAACTTACATCAAGTCTGTTTGTGTAACTTACATCAAGTCTGTTTGTGTAACTTACATCAAGTCTGTTTGTGTAACTTACATCAAGTCTGTTTGTGTAACTTACATCAAGTCTGTTTGTGTAACTTACATCAAGTCTGTTTGTGTAACTTACATCAAGTCTGTTTGTGTAACTTACATCAAGTCTGTTTGTGTAACTTACATCAAGTCTGTTTGTGTAACTTACATCAAGTCTGTTTGTGTAACTTACATCAAGTCTGTTTGTGTAACTTACATCAAGTCTGTTTGTGTAACTTACATCAAGTCTGTTTGTGTAACTTACATCAAGTCTGTTTGTGTAACTTACATCAAGTCTGTTTGTGTAACTTACATCAAGTCTGTTTGTGTAACTTACATCAAGTCTGTTTGTGTAACTTACATCAAGTCTGTTTGTGTAACTTACATCAAGTCTGTTTGTGTAACTTACATCAAGTCTGTTTGTGTAACTTACATCAAGTCTGTTTGTGTAACTTACATCAAGTCTGTTTGTGTAACTTACATCAAGTCTGTTTGTGTAACTTACATCAAGTCTGTTTGTGTAACTTACATCAAGTCTGTTTGTGTAACTTACATCAAGTCTGTTTGTGTAACTTACATCAAGTCTGTTTGTGTAACTTACGTCAAGTCTGTTTGTGTAACTTACATCAAGTCTGTTTGTGTAACTTACATCAAGTCTGTTTGTGTAACTTACATCAAGTCTGTTTGTGTAACTTACATCAAGTCTGTTTGTGTAACTTACATCAAGTCTGTTTGTGTAACTTACATCAAGTCTGTTTGTGTAACTTACATCAAGTCTGTTTGTGTAACTTACATCAAGTCTGTTTGTGTAACTTACATCAAGTCTGTTTGTGTAACTTACATCAAGTCTGTTTGTGTAACTTACATCAAGTCTGTTTGTGTAACTTACATCAAGTCTGTTTGTGTAACTTACATCAAGTCTGTTTGTGTAACTTACATCAAGTCTGTTTGTGTAACTTACAGTCAAGTCTGTTTGTGTAACTTACATCAAGTCTGTTTGTGTAACTTACATCAAGTCTGTTTGTGTAACTTACATCAAGTCTGTTTGTGTAACTTACATCAAGTCTGTTTGTGTAACTTACATCAAGTCTGTTTGTGTAACTTACATCAAGTCTGTTTGTGTAACTTACATCAAGTCTGTTTGTGTAACTTACATCAAGTCTGTTTGTGTAACTTACATCAAGTCTGTTTGTGTAACTTACATCAAGTCTGTTTGTGTAACTTACATCAAGTCTGTTTGTGTAACTTACATCAAGTCTGTTTGTGTAACTTACATCAAGTCTGTTTGTGTAACTTACATCAAGTCTGTTTGTGTAACTTACATCAAGTCTGTTTGTGTAACTTACATCAAGTCTGTTTGTGTAACTTACATCAAGTCTGTTTGTGTAACTTACATCAAGTCTGTTTGTGTAACTTACATCAAGTCTGTTTGTGTAACTTACATCAAGTCTGTTTGTGTAACTTACATCAAGTCTGTTTGTGTAACTTACATCAAGTCTGTTTGTGTAACTTCCATCAAGTCTGTTTGTGTAACTTACATCAAGTCTGTTTGTGTAACTTACATCAAGTCTGTTTGTGTAACTTACATCAAGTCTGTTTGTGTAACTTACATCAAGTCTGTTTGTGTAACTTACATCAAGTCTGTTTGTGTAACTTACATCAAGTCTGTTTGTGTAACTTACATCAAGTCTGTTTGTGTAACTTACATCAAGTCTGTT
>NC_084613.1:89134413-89136913 GCF_033978795.1 Nerophis ophidion
TTTTGTTGATTTTGGCCCCAGAAGATACAATTATGGAATTTAGGTCTAAGTCAGACCTACATAGAGGTTTTTGTTTCATGTCTCTACGACATTCCTAACGGAAGTTACAAGCAGTCTGTTTTTTTTTCGTTTTAGGGGGCGCTAGAGCGCAATTTTGATTTTTGGGGTTTGGTTGCTTAATAAGTTGGGAAGGCCCACCGTACCGACGTGTGTGTCAACTTTGGTGAGTTTTGAAGCATGTTAAGGGGGTCAAATTAGGGTGCGAAGGAGCGGAATAAACAATAATAATAATTAAAGCTGCAAGCAGCGTTGGTCGGGTCCGCCGTTGGCCGCCGCCGCCGCCGCCGTGTCCCGAGTCCCGATCTTAGTCAGACCAACATAGAGGTCTTTGTTTCATGTCTCTACGACATTCCTAACAGAAGTTACAAGCAGTTTTGTCTGGAAAAAGGTGACGGCTTTTTACAAAATTTTTATTTTGAAGGGGTAATTGCCAACTTCCTGTTGATTTTAACTGAAAGATGCCACCTATCAAAATGTAGGTCTAAGTGAGACATACATTGAGGTTTTTGTTTCATGTCTGTCCGACATTCCTACCAGAAGTTACAAGCAGTTTTATCCGTTTCCTCTTCCTAGGAGCAGTTTTTCTGTGTTTTTTCAAAAATTGCAATAGAGCGCAATTTTGAGTTTTATGGTTTGGTTTTTTCACTAGATCGCAATTTCTGCCAGTCCTGATGTGTGTGCCAAGTTTGGTGAGTTTTGAAGCATTTTAAGGGGGTCAAATTGCAGCTCAAAGAGGCAAAAATAGCATTTTTTTGCGAAAATTTTGCTTTGAATGAGTTTTTGCAAGATTTCTGTTGATTTTGGGTATAGACATTTTTTATTGGAAATGTAGGTCTTAGTCAGACCTACACAGAGGTTTTTGTTTCATGTCTCTACGACATTCCTAACGGAAGTTACAAGCAGTCTGTGTTTTGTCTCTTACTAGGGGGCGCTAGCGCGCAATTTTCATTTTTGGGGTTTGGTTGCTTAATAAGTTGGTCTGCCGCTCCATACCGATGTGAGTGTCAAATTTGGTGAGTTTTGAAGCATGTTAAGGGGGTCAAATTAGGGTGCGAAGGTGCGAGCGTGCCTTGGGTTGCTGCCCCCGAGCCCCAGGGCTTAAGACGCCTTCGTCCCACTATTTAATGCATTGTGAAAGTAATGCAGTTGTTGTATTGAAGTGAAAATATCTAGCTTCCTGTTGATTTTTGCCAAAGTATGTTAATTATTCAAATGTAGGTCTAAGTCAGACCTACATAGTGGTTTTTGTTTCATGTCTCTACGACCATCCTACCGGAAGTTACAAGCAGTTTTGTCTTTGTTTTCTTCCTAGGAGCAGTTTGTCTGTGTTGTATTCCTAGGGGGCGCTAGAGCACAATTTTGAGTTTTAAGGTTTGGTTTTTTCACTAGATTGCAATTTCTGCCAGTCCTGATGTGTGTGCCAAGTTTGGTGAGTTTTGAAGCATTTTAAGGGGGTCAAATTACAGCTCAAAGAGGCAAAAATGACATTTTTTAGGAAACTTTGCGCAGGGCGTCTTTGAAGGCGCGTAAAATCAAACCCTTAAAACTTATCAAAACTTTGATCTATACTTTTAATCAGAAGGGTCCAAACTCTCTCCTGAGCGAGTTTTAAGCCGAAACGACAAACGCGCTCAGAGGAGATAACTTTTGAAGAAAGGTGACGGGTTTTCACAAAACTTTTATTTTGAAGGGGTAATTGCCAACTTCCTGTTGATTTTTTCTGCTAGCTGTCAATTACTAAAATGTAGGTTTAAGTGAGACCTACATAGAAGTTTTTGTTTCATGTCTTTCCGGCATTCCTACCCGAAGTTACAAGCAGTTTTGTCTGTGTTTTCTTCCTGGAAGCAGTTTTTTCTGTGTTTTATTGAAAAATTGCGCTACAGCGCAATTTTGAGTTTTTTTTTTTTTTTTTTTCATTAGATCGCAATTTCTGCCAGTCCTAATGTGTGTGCCAAGTTTGGTGAGTTTTGAAGCATTTTAAGGGGGGCAAATTACAGCTCAAAGAGGCAAAAATTGCATTTTTTGTGAAAATTTGGCTTTGAATGGGTTTTTGAAAATTTTTTGTTGATTTTGGCCCCAGAAGATACAATTATGGAATTTAGGTCTAAGTCATCCCTACACAGAGGTTTTTGTTTCATGTCTCTACGACATTCCTAACGGAAGTTACAAGCAGTCTGTTTTTGTTTTCCTTTTAGGGGGCGCTAGAGCGCAATTTTCATTTTTGGGGTTTGGTTGCTTAATATGTTGTGGTGTCACGGTAGACCGACGTGTGTGTCAACTTTGGTGAGTTTTGAAGCATGTTAAGGGGGTGAAATAGGGGCGTATAGGTGCGGAATAATAATAATAAAGAATAATAAAACGCAGCAGATTCAATAGGGTCCTTGCATGGCAAAGGACATGGATGTCCTTTGCCATTGCAGGGCGGACCCTAATAAAACGC